>NW_009635087.1:0-32783 GCF_000690535.1 Cariama cristata | reverse complement strand
CCCCAAACTTCCCAGCTATAAATGCTAGGATTATGTACAGGATAGGTCAGTACTGCTTTACATTTAGTATGGATATCATCTTCATAAAGCATCTTCATTTTTAATGTGCTTTATAGATTGTATTTCATGGAAAAGACCAGATTTTTTGACGGATTTAGTGATTAAATAATCCAGTAATGACACTACAGACATACACGGCTTTATCAGGATCAAACCATAAATCAGGATGCAATTTTGAACTTCCAAGTTTCAAACATTCTAGAAAAAAAGTAACCCATGATTGTAATCATGTTAATCGTCATCTGAAATACTAAGCTGATCATATTGAAGTTTGGTATGTCATTAGAGGCTAACTACAAATCATACCATAGCGTGTGCCAAGTAACAAAATATTTGTAGTTGTGTGCCTATGCTCTTTCATCTTGAAACATCCACTTTCTACCAATTTCTAACTAATTCTAACTAATAATCTGACCAAGTTTTGTTATTGTCTTCTCCCAAAGGGGTAGCAATATTTTCAACTTGTTGCATGTCAGGTAACCACTGAGTAAGACCTTTGGCTTGATCACATCTTCTGTCCCGCGTCTGCTCTGTCTGTGTTTTCTGAGTATGTATGGTCTTTTACTAGAACTGGATTATTTTCTATTTATTTTTCTGCTGCTAACTGAATTTTTAATGTATGAGACCCTTTTAATTCCCTTTGTGTTATGTGCATTTATGCTTTTATTATTCCTATCAACACTTTCATAACCATTCTGTCATGGGTTCTCTGTGGGAATATTGTGCTGGTTTTTACTTATTTCAGCTTTTCCACTGATTTTCCAAACTTAAGAATGTAGGTAAGAGTGACCTCTTATATACTGAGCTTGATCATCTGAAGATGGATACAGTTAGAGAGTACTTTAGTGTATTTCAGTTGAGCTGGGGGAGCTTAACTGAGTTAAGCTGGATCAATATTTGTAATTTCTTGTTCTGTCAAGTATAAATTGACATTTTTGCATGATATAAAAGGAAATGTGTTGTCTTTTGGTTTTGTTAATGTTAGAACTCATCTATGGCATAAAAATGTAAAAAAAAAAATTCGCAGGTTAATGATACTTCTTCCTTATTGATTTTTTTGCTGGTTTCATATTCAAATGCAGTGTAAATCAGGCTCTGTCATGCTGGCTAATGCTTTGGTTGCATCCAACTTGAAAAAAGGGGGCTGGGGGGCAGTTCCTAGTTGGAAACTCTCAGGTAATCTCTTGGCATCCCAGTAGTTGATACTTTTGTATCACAGATCTGTATTTTCACAGATCCTTGTTTCTTGACCAACAAAATTGCTCAACTTATTTCCATGTTTTTTTTAATAAGTGCCAGTACAGCTCCTTTATCTTTGTTACTGTTGTCTCCTCTGTCATTAGGCAATTTCTGCGGTTTTCTAGCAGCTTTCCAAAATTTAAAGATGTGGGATAGCTGTAACTTTGTGCACCTGTACAAATATGTATGTTCCCTCTTCCAATATAAAAAGAAATTAATATGTTTGCTTTGACTTGAAGCTTCCTATAAAATAGGTTTGCATTTTTGGATGATTTACTGCAAAAGCCTGAAGTGTAGTGGTCTGAAAAGGTACAGGCAAATGGCAGTAAATCTCTCCTAAATTACTGCAATTTTTTCACCCAATATTTTGTCATTATTTTTCATACTCCTCTTTATCCTACAACACACATTCCACTTCAGTCTTGGTGTTTCTTCATCCTCTGCAGATAAGGTTTTATTGAGAATTAGTGGTATCTGTTAACACTGTTGTAATTATCTGGTTGTACTTACTTGGGACATTTTACTCCTAACACGTCTCTCTATCCTTTTAAATAAAATTCAGATGCTGTCTTCCTCTTTTTTAAAATTAAAATTCTTACTATTAATCTTGTTTGTTGGTATTAATTTGTTAGAATCTCTTTGGTTTGATTTCAGTGTAGTTTAAATTGTAGCCTGGCACCTGGCTGTACTGTGCAGGCCTCAGCATCTTCTGTTCTTATGTTCTGTGATTTCTGGAGTACTCTCTGCAAGTCTTCCACTGCTGGTTTTTATTGATCTTAACTTTCCCCCCATATCTACGTATTTTCTCCTCATTTTTCTATTTTTCTGAATTTTCACCTACTTTTATCGTTGTTCCCAGAAACAAAAATTAAACTGGCTTTCACCTAGCGCCAAGTATAGTGAGGAAGAACAGAAGATTATCCTTTACTAACCACCGTGAGGTGCTTTTTAGTTTTGCTATCTATTTTTTAAGATGTGAGAACTTTATATTGTCATATTAATTTTAGGTCTGGGACTTCACCAGAGATGTGTCTGTGCCTCATATTCCAAGTTCCGCTTGATTTGTTGTGATCTGTTTGGAAAGTTGTGCTGTCAATCACCTTTTTGAGAAACGAGGAAAGACCTGAATGCAAAGCATGTCCTCATAGGTGTTCTTTACTTTCATGACTGTGGCTTCATTAAATGCTTAATTTCACACTTGCAACTTGTTGTAATACCCTTAAGCATGTACTTTATTTTAGTGGTTAATTGTTTTCTGTTTTGTTTTGCTTTGTTTCTTTAACCTGGACTGTAAGCAGGCAAAGGGAGAAGAGAACACTAACGTTTTTAGCTCTCTTGCCTGTTGGCAGAGGCAGGTCAAGTTCTTTCCCATTGCATTTAAGCACCCTTGTGTGCTGCTGCTTTTTATTTGTTAGTCTTTCTTGCATACAGTTGATGTATGGGAGGTCTACTGCTGTTAGCTTTTGCATTTGAAATTCTTCAACATTATTTATTTGCATGACTTAAGTCCCTGCAGTTTTTAAGGTAAAACCGACTAAAAATCAATTTCTGGATTTCATACTTGAGAAATGACATAAATGAGTATGGTTAGTTCTTAGGATCTGTTTTGAGTGTAGGTGACAAATTAATTACTCTGAAAATTTGAAAAGTATTTAATCTGTCATTTTATTAGCATTCTGGGTTGTGATCCAGTGTTTGTGGCACTTTGTTTCATCAAAAGTTGTGTTCACTGCAGAATTCTGCTCTGATGATGAAGGCCTTAAATAAAAAGGTTTTTTTTTTGTCGTTTGCATGCTTCACAGTAGCCCCTTTTAAAGAGTGGCAGGTTTTTCTTGAGGTGTGCTATAGGGGAACAGAAGAGTAAATATAGAAAAGAGTAATTCAATTGTAACTGTGTTTTGCATGTGTATGAATGCCTAAAAGGTGCACTTTTTCTTCCTATCAATAAGTTTTCATATGTACGTACATGCAGCTTTCAGTGTCAGTATTTTTCTTAAAATGTAATTTATAGAGTAATAACATAATATTATGAATTAAAATGAGAGTGTTTGGGGTTTGGATTTCTTTTGGTTTGTTTGTTTTTTTGCCTTTTTTACATCTGAATTTTATTGATTACTTGACTTGTGCTGTATCCAACATGTTACACATATAGAACGTAGTAGGATGTAGAAAAACCTGAACAGTGAGCTACATATTTCTCATGTCCCATAAATTGTACTGATCCCACTAGATGGTGCTAATTGATAAATGTATGTCTCTGTGTGTGTGTATATATATATTTAATTTTAACTCAAAGCTTAGATGTCCCTGTCTGTGATTAAAGTTTGGGTTTTGAATGGGTTAATTCTGTATCATTGAGCTGTGCAGAAGTGATCTCTTCAATGTTATTAGGAACTCAGGGAACCTGAATTGAATTGGATCCTGGACCGACTTGCATTGAGTAGAGACTGTAAGGATGATGTTTACTGTACTAAGCAGGAATAAAACTCTTCGTGATTTAAATTTAGCAGACTCTGCCTGAATAGTGGAAGTGAAAAAGCGCAAGTCTATGCCAAGGTTTCTCAGTCCATATGCAGTGAATCCTAGCTTTTTGTCTGTTTTCTTTAATTAATGTTTAATTGGCATTTCTGTAAAATCTTGGTTATGTAGAGAATGGAGCTTGGTGGAGGAAAAAAAAAATATCTATCTGACAACCAGAAGAGCAGTGTAGCCTTCATTCATGTTAGAAATCTGTTTGCTTGGTGAGCAGGGTTAAAAAAGTTCTTTCCTTTGGATTATATTGTTAACAGAACAGTGGAAATCACTTGCTTTTGGAAAGATGTCTGGAAATTAGGTTCTGTATAATGGCATAAAAGTAAAGACCTCGATTCAAATTTGTGATGAATGTTTAAAATCAGGAGAAATGAAGATTATAAAACATTGTTTACAATTAAAACATACTTGTGGGCAAATGAGAACCTTTTAATGTTTATGTAAGTTTTTGTGTTTTCTGAAGGAATGGAGAAAGCATTCACTGAGAGAAGTGTTAAATCTAGGCAGATTTGTTTTGTTTCTAGCATCTAAATGAAATCTTGAACTTAGCCTTCAAGGAAGTCTGTTAGCAGAGAACTGGAGACTACCTGCTGTTACTGTGCAGTGCTTCTTTACCTTCTTAGCAGATTTCCAAAGACAACTCTCATCTTTCAGTTCTATCTCACTTTAAAGCTTCTTCTTCAGCTGTATTTATTTGACAGACCAGGAATGTACGGCTGTTCATTTAAAACATGTCCTGATAGCTTCTTTATTTGGAAAAATGTCCTCTTAATTTCATTTATTTTTATAGTGTTATCTCCATATTCTTAGCAAGCTACCTCTTCAGTCCTCTAATTTGGACTCTGGGAATAATTTAACATGAATGGGTATTAGTATTGGCACAGAAAGTATTGTAAATTTATGCTCGAATTCACTTTATGACTCTTTCTTTGCTAGTCAACATATCAGCATAAAGCAGTGGGAAATAAAGGAATATTGTGGCATTTTTTAAATTGTGGAATTAGATAATCAAATTTACTTGCAAGTCATGAAATGTTCAGGATTGCAGTTTTCCTAGATGTCTCTCAGAAATAAGATGACAGTTGTTGCTGGTGTATTTTGTCCTCAGAAGGACTTCAGATAACGATAGCTTCCAAAACCCAGTCAGTCAGCTGTTGACATGATCTTTGGTTTTTACATTCTAGATTCATCCAGTCTGTTTCTTTCCTTTTCCAGTTCATGTTTAGTACTATAATTATTTTTAACTCCTTTAGATAATTTTTTTCTTTGAAACATTCAAATCTGATATTTAAGAGCAATAATGATTATGTTTTTCTGTAGTACAGAAAGCTGACTTTTCTAAGAAAAAATCCTCCTCTCAAATTCATAAAGATCTTTAAAGTAGCAACCCCCAAATGGAGAAACACTTTTGCTATGTAAAACAGTAACATTATACTTGTGCTGTTTAAAAAAGGTTTGTCATAAAGCTAAAGAAACTTTTATATTTCTTAAAATCTGACCGATACCAAGACTCTAAGATTTTAATTTCTGATGGTTTAGATCAATTCTTTGGGTTATTTGTTACACATAATAACAATTCAAATTAGGCATACATTTTGCAAGTCTTTGTTGCATTACTTACACACAGAGTCAAGTAATACTAAAAAGGAAGTATCAACAGAGTATTTAAGTGGGAAAAAGTGGAAGATTTCCTTAAAGAAAGAAAAAAGAAAATAAGTTTATTGTTGGAATGTGGGATTGAAATACTCTAGACATGTATATATTCTTTTTTTTATCAATCGAAGTTCATTAGTGTCTTGAATTAAATAAGTTTTTCCTCAAGTTTTGTATTTAGAATCATTGTAAAAACATCAGCTGTTTGGTTGCAGTAAGGATTACTTCCATCTGTATTTCATTACAACTGTACAACTTTACTGAGTACTCTTTCTCAAAACTGAAGGGCTTTAGTGGGAGTTGCAAGTCCTTTCTTGTTTGCATCAAGTATTCTTTAAGTAAAAGTATATTTTAAAAGTAACTTAGACACATTTCCCGATATTTGTTTATGTGACAATTGTATTTTAATTGGTTATAGGTATCTCACGATCAGTAATTGGAATAACAAAAAACTTAACCTTACAATAATTTTTTTCTGATTAGAAGGCATTTTAGTAGTATTGGTTTGAAAATATAAGTACATTTTGTGTCTGTGATTAGTCCTTGTCTTGCTTTTGGTAATGAGGAAACTGATGCTTAGCTCCTTAGGTAATGTGCTTTGAAATCTCTGGAAAAAAAATGTCGTAATCCTGAGTATTGTTACCATTTCAAATTGCAGTCTATATATATAGACTTCCACAGTCGTCTTGTATGCCTGATCAATTTGCTATGTCTGCAGTACTGCACAGAAAAATTTCCTGACAGTTGTGTAAGGTTCTTTAACGAAAGATTTGATCTATTGTGTTGTGAATGATGAATGCTTATTGATGTCTTAATAAAAGGAAGAGAAGGAAATAAAGACACTTATGTGAGCCTCAGTTCTGTGTTTCGTTTAAATCTGAATGCTTCATTTCAAAAAGTGTGTTTATTAAAGTTATAATACTGGAGGTGGGTGGGCGAAGATTGCCAGACTGGACATACATAGACAGAAAGATGAAGAGCCATAAATTGGAAAGAGCAGTTTGTGACCTGGAAGCCTGAGTTCAGTATTGCTCTTCTGAAATTTTTCCCTCAAACTTTTACCAAATTTAAGATGGTTTATATAGGTCAGTGTGTGCTTTTGGAGAAAATAATTGCTATTCTTTTATTTTAGCAAATTCAGACTGATACAACTTGGACTGGTACTTGTGGTTTACTGCTCAGATTTTTTTTTTTTAACTTGAAAATATATTTATGAAGGCTAGTGCATTAAAATTGTAGGGATTTTTCAGCATCCATGGACTCCAGTTTGAAGACTGCTTGTTTCAAAGGAGAAAAAGTTTGATGTTGTTCTGTTCTTTCAGTTCAAGGACTTCATGTCCTTAGGTCACACAAGAGAATGGCTTCATTCAACTTTGGAATTGTTCTGATGCTCCTTCCTTTGGAAATGGGGTTAAAAGTACAGAAAAACAATTTTGAAAATACTGTGTACAGTAGCTGTGTAGGCTGTTTGGCTCTAAGGGGGCAGGGAAATTTATTTTGGAGCAAGTGCAACTTGTTTGGCTTTGGTCTGAACTTCCTCTGTCTACCTAGGGACCTTCTTCCTATAAGCAAAGTCATCAAAACCTTTTCTTATTGCTGACAAAAAAAAAGTGCATTTGAATGAAGTCTGTGAAATCTCATATAATAGCAGCTTTATTTTATTGTATAAGGAACAATGAATTCAAAGTGGAAAGTGTTTCTTACAGAAAAATAAACATTTTAAGAAACCCTGCAAGGGATAACTGGGTTTGTAGCCAGCATTTAATCTGTTTCGCTTAACATTGCAAAAATAAAATAGCTAATACATTAGTCTTATTACCATATGCTTTCATATTCGTTCAGACCAGAATTTTCTTGAGTCCTTTTTTTTTTTTTGTAATATGGGCTAAATAAAATAAACCTCCAAGGTATTAAAATATAATTTAAAGAAAAAAGCTTTTAAAAATGAAGGAAGAGAAGGGTCAGCACCCTTAAGGTGAGCTTATTAAGGGGTTAAAATCACAAATAAGCATGTTAGAGTACTCTGTAAATGAGAATGAATAAGGAAATGAACATTTCATGTATTTACTATTTTAATCTTTAACCTTGTAGTTTTAGGATCCTACTTGAATAATAACTATCAACTGTAGCAATAATTATTAACTGTAAGAAAACTAGATGACATGCTGTCGATTATCAGTAGTTAAGGAAAAAAAAAATGTTGATCATAGGCAGATTGCAGGTAAGGCCACTAATTAAGTAGACTGTAGAAATTCAAGAAGAGAGCAGTTAGAACAATGAGAGCGATGCAAAACATGATCCATGGAGGAAGATTGAAAGAGTTTGGATTTAGCTTAAAAATAACTGGAGAAGTACCTAAGTTTTCATGTTGTAGAGGCCATGACAAAGACAAAGTAAATAATTGTTCTCCAGGATTAGATGAGAAGTCAGGAAATCGATTTACAGCAACACGCAAGTCCAGCGCAAGGCTGCTGCTCCTGTGACTGTAGGATCTCAAGAAGGGCTGGGAGCCAGGTTAGAAGGCATTCCCTTGCAGGTGCTAGACCAAACTGTTGGTCTGCTGAGCAATGGTTTGATTCTGCGTGTTGCAGGGACGCCTGGCTCCCACTGCACTGATATGCCCTGCCCATTCTGTGTACAGTACTTGGCAATGCTCACACCCCTAAGAGCTACTTCCAAAGCACTGTGGGCAGAATACTGTTTCACGAGCAAGCCTTACCTGGAGCATTTTGTATCCTTAGAAGTCTGTAGAACTTTTCCCTTGTTCCTTGGCTATGGGCAGAAGGGGTTGGATGGGGTGTTGCTGTTGTGTATGTAACATCGGTCATTTTCTCAGATTGTTCTGTTAAGTTTCCATATGACTGTATAGAGAAGTTGTGTTCATGAAATTTCCACATTAAACAAAAGCTTCAGGATACATCTGTTTGTTTCTTCCTGATGAAAATGTCTGGTCTTCATCAACTGCCCCAACAAGTTCCACAGCACCCAAATGAATTTAAATACGTGGCACGCTGTTTCAAGGTACTTACCTGGTCTTGCTTTTAACCATATGTTAAGCAAGGAAATGCTGCTTCTCCATTTTCCAAATAGAGAATTGATGGACTGTCATTTAGGAAGGTGGTAGTGAAGCAGGAAACTGGTTGCTCACCATGTTATAGTAGGCTCGTACCCTAGAACCTTTGCTTTGAAATGACTGCATCTGAACTAAATGTTACTGCTGGACTTCTGTGCTATAGCTGTTGCTCTAAAATGTTCCAAATTAATTTAATTTTTTTAATTGAATTTTAATGGTTCACTTTGCTTTTGAGATAAGGAGAAGGCAGGGTATATGAGCATAATGGAGGCATTTACTAATTTTCTTTCATATGCTTTGGTGACACTAGCATGAAGACAGGAAATTCTGAAACTAGAAATATTGTAAGACATAGATCTAAGACATAGATCTGCAGGTGTACCCAACTGTTCATGAAGGATGTGTTTGCTAAAAGTGTCAATAGCCAGGTACTTAATGGATAATGAAGTACTCTTTCCAATAAAAGAAAAAATGTGATGGGGAGGTGCAATTTAAGTCCACAGAGGCCGTGTATATGGCACAGAGAAGCAAGATCAGGATCACCAGGCTCATCAGTTGCCCACTTAATGTCTGTCTTGGGTTTCTCAATACAGAAAGAGTGGAAGAGATGCTTTTTCATTTTACATTAAAAATCAAGAGATGGGTCTTTACAGGCCTGGGACTTTGATTAGTTCTCTTTGACAAAATCAAATCTGGCAAGTCTCATGTTCTTGCCAGACTAGTCTCAGAACTGCTTCATCTGTGAGACTGCCTCAGATAAGCCCCTGAGTGCAGGTGTTCGTTCTGCCTCTTCCTGAAGCATTGCATTTTCTCTGTTGTCATCATCTTCCTCAGATGCTCCCTGCTCATCAAGGTCGACCAAGGGTGAAGGACAGACAAATGAGGTAATGAGGCACAGTGTTAAATGATTGAGGAGGAGACTCTGACACCATAGATTAAAAATAAAATCCATGGAGAACAGGGTTTTACTGTACAACTTACTACAATGTGCACAGACATTTTTTTCTATCTTGCAATTTCTGTCTAGTTCTATGGCTGGATTAACTAGTAACTCACATGACCTGAATTTTTAGCAAGACTTTTTTTTGTCCTTAACAAAATCAGTACATCATTTGATTTTTGCCGGTTGAGAAAAGCTGTCTTCTTTCCCCGTGAGGTTGCTTGCTTTCATTTCTAGTATGCTGTGCTTCTTTTATTGGCTTTAACAATCGAATTCATAATAATTGCATGATATTTGCCATCACTGTTAACTGGACACTTTTGCTATAAGAAGTCTGTCACACATATAAGCGCTCCATAACCAAGTTCTTGCTGAATCAAAGTTCAAGCAGCAAGTGCTTGTTGAGAGTGTAAGGTGAAGCTATGGCCTCTCCAGGCAATGCTGCTGATTTGCATTGATAGCACCTGATTTAAAATAAAGCTGCTCCAATAACTTTGTAAATCTGTAGATAACACACCATTGTATAATTTTTGCGAAATGTAACCTGACAAGAAAAATGCTCTTAAATATGATCTAATACAACTCTATTACCACATTTTGTAACTTAGAAAATTACTGTAATTGTGCATACAGTTCTGAAAATTTATTTCAGAAATTACAGTGCAATTAGAAATTTCTGGAGGAGTTTTGTTTTGAATATAGGTAATTCTGAATGCTGGGTAAAGGACACTTAAAAAGTGTCATCCAGCACCATCCTGGACTCTTAGCAACCTTATCTTTAAGGGCTGAACAGATGCTAGTGTAGATTTAAATTGAACATAAGGAAGAAAATAAGGAAGAAATTTTTTCATGATGAGAGTAGTGAGGCACTGGAACAGGTTGCCCAGAGAAGCTGTGGATGCCCCATCCCTGGAAGTGTTCAAGGCCAGATTGGATGAGGCTTTGAGCAACCTGGTCTAGTGGGTGGCCCTGCCCATGGCAGGGGCGTTGGACTAGGTGATCTTTAAAGGTCCCTTCCAACCCAAACCATGCTATGATTCTATGCTTGGAGTCTGGTTTGCATTCTTTTAACACAACTGCAAAAATTTTGATGATCTCAGAGCACTTTGGTCTTGATATGCATGTTTATTTGTTGCTCGTTTCAAATAATGGCCTTCAAGTATGCAGATGACCTGGAAAAGAGAGTGAGTGTTGGTGCTTCTTTTTGTTTCATGTGTTCTGCTGTAGCACAAAATTGAACTCAGCAGAAACCATGTCTGTGTTTTGCAACTTCAGGACCTTGATAACAGGCTTCTTTCCTGTGGTACCTGGAACATTCCCTGCAGTGTTGACATGAGTGGATTTAATCTTCAACGGATGTAATGTTTTAAGCTGACAGAAATGAACAAAATCCTATCATGTTCACTCTTGGGCCTCATTTCATTTCTGTGAATGAGTTGCTTACTTAAAGGAGTGCTAAATGAAGTAGTTACCAAGTTTTAGCAGGGCTAGAAACACCTCCTTTTTCAAACTGTAATTAACATCTCCAGTTATAAACCTTCTCCTCTCTGCCAAAAAGAAGATACCCTTTAGAAGCAAATGAGATAAGACTCAAGCTTAAGGAGTCTGCATTTTTGGGTTTCCATCAAACAATTTAGATGCCTTGTTGGCTCTTCCCTTGTTCTAGCTGTTTGCATGGGGTGGATACAAGTGATGCAAAAAGTGGTCACTCACCATCAGTCAAGCAATGCCCATCCAGTCCCCAAGCAATGGCTGCTCTAGAAAAACATGACATTATATGGTATGGAATATCTCTTTGGTTGGTTGGGGGCAACTGTCCCAGCTGTGTCCCCTCCCAGACTCTTCACCACCCCCAGCCTCCTTGCTGCGAGGGGCAGAGCGAGGACAGCGGAGGTCATGGTGCTGCACAAGCACTGCTCAGCAATAGCTGAAGCACTTCTCTGTTGCCCGCCCTGTTTTGGTCACAGATCTACAACACATCACCATACAGGCTGCTATCAAGAAAAATGAACTCCCTCCCAGCCAAGCCCATTACAACGGTTTATACCAGACAGTCTGCAGGCTTTCTGATTTTTCTAAAGTGATTTCATGCTATACTGATAAAGAAGCTTAAGATTATTTTATTACAGTGCAATTTTTTAGTTCTTTTGTTAAGCTTGTCTAACATTGTTCTGAATTACTATTGTCTCTTAACTGTTTACACAGAAATGTTTCCACACCTTTAGCCTGTTTTTGAATTCTTATGAACTTAATGCTTCTGCTCCTTGGAACAAGGACTTGAAAGTGGATTGCTCATCTGTTGTGATGAAACTTTTTGCTGTGGAAAGTTGGGCCAGAATTGAGGTATCTGAATATCTGTGTTTGTCTTCAGAGGCTGGCTTTGATACTTGTAACATTGTCTCAAAAGCCTTTCTGCACTGTGCAATCACTTAATTTATATTTGAAGCAGTTTAATGTTACTATGGGGAATGAAATTCTCTTTGCAAACTTTGAAGTAGTTAGCTATGATTTATGCATTTTTATTTTGTTTGTCTCTTCTAAAATACCTAATGCTAAATTCTTAGCGATATTCTATGTCTTTAACTGCAATTCAAGTTAATTGACCTGAACAGAATGATTTAAAGGCTGTGTATGTTCTAAGAAAGTCAGGTTTTGAGATGCTACATTGGGTATTTGAAACAAGTTGGCATTTGATTTGCTGCTCAGTTTTCCTACACCTCATGTGTTCGTCATGCCTTATTACTGTAGATTTGTTCATATATTTAAGTTCATTGGTGTGCCAAAGCTGCAATGATAATTACTATAGAAAGGTTTGGGAACAAATGAGTAGTTTTGCATTCAGTCCATATTTCTGTGCTGTGTAAACAGACTTACAGACATCTGCTAAATGATGAAAATAAAGCAAAAAATTGGCTAATTTCTCTGGTTCCTTTCATCTGCTACAGTAGGGTTCTGGGAGGAGAAAAGGAGGGACTTGAACAATCTTTTTAATTAAAATTCTACATCAAGAAAAATATACATACTCTTTCAACATAGATAATGGTATGCAGTTATAGTTTGTGAATGTTTCTGTGGTTATTTTCCTTTGTTTCATTATAGTCCATCATTTCTTTTTTCCTTCTAAGTACTTTGTACCTTAACTCAAAGTTGTTGGTCAGTTTAGACAGTGAACTCCCTGTCTAAATCCCAGAGTTAAGGTAGTACCGTTAGTGATCAAATGAAAACCCCAAATCTCATATTGAAAACTTAACTGTGTGAATGTTGGGACTATTCATAAACCTGTCCTTTGCAGTCATGAGTGCCTTGAAATTATTTCTCTTGCTCCAGATATTACAGATGCAGGACATAAATTGCAGATGAAGCCAAAACTAGCACTTACTCCCTCACCAGTTTCTCTTTTGCTGTCTTTTTCCATTCTCTTGGCCTCTTGTGACTTCTTAATGTAAACATGGTCCTCTTGGTAGTAGCATCTCCCTGGTTTGTGGTGCCACTAGTGGAATTAAAGACTTTTTTGCAAATGGTACATGAACCTGAAACTTTGGTGAACTGTTAACAACTTCTTCATATAGGAGAGTCTTTCATTATGCATCCATGCAAGTGACTAAGCCAATAAATACAGAAGGTGCATGGGTTTTGTCAGTGCTTTGATTTCAGACACTGTTTTGATACATTATGAAGAATACAATGAAGAGAGCAGTTAGGGGAAATGTTCTGCCTACTGTTACGGACTTTCTACAACAATATACTCAATGCCTGTCTTCTAGACATGGCTTGATGCTTTGTATGTGTGTTTATATTGGCATTCTAGTTCAGATTAGGAATGTGTTTTTAAAAGTAATTTCCCATCTTCTGAGCTTAGGCTGCTTTGGTTTCCATCAGAGAGCATCGGCAGTCTAGTACATGAGATGAATTCCTTTCCCCTGAAACCAAACAAGGAGATTAGCTGCTAATGTGTATTCAGCAGATGAGACTAGGCTAGGCTAGTCCAGAGTGAAACCCCAGAAGTGTATATGGTGTGGTGATTAGGTACTCCGTGCCAGCTGTTCTTGTGCATTAAACAAAGATGGTGTTGCATGTTTTCATGCACACGCATAGTTAGCCGAATTTTGCGGGTACTGTATCTCCATACTGAGAGATATCTCATCCGATAAAATCGTACCCAAGTAAGGGAATGTTCATATAACTAGTAAGAGGATGTAAGCCTCTGATGTTTCTCAAAAGATGATGCATGTTGTTCCAGAATTACTGTCTGCCTTAGAATGATGGTCAGTACAAACTTCTCACAAAATCCTCTTCAGTGCAAACTGTCAGGGTGGTGTCATTGCCATAAAAAAAAAGCTCTTATCCAGAGGTGTTAACATATCTGAGTAGGTGGTGACACACCAGTGTGGTTGGCAGAATGTATTCACAAATGTGTGATGTTTTTTGTGTTTTATGTGCTAGTCTGGGTCTCTGATGTTGATTAACAGCGTTTCTTGGGTTGTAAGTGTTTGCATATTATATTCTTACATACTCTTATTCTTTACCTATGCTAATTGTTCTGTCAAAAAGACTAAGTTTGTCTTCCGTTAACTTTTTGGCACCTTATTCTGCTCTTGTTTATTAATAGTTTTGTTTTGATTTGGGTCCTTTCTGTATTTTGCTACCTCTCGTTCTCTCTACTACCAATACTTTTTTCATATGCTTTTGAAACAAGGCCTATGTGTGGGCTCTAAATCTTGCACTGGACCAGCATAATACATCTTCACAGTCTAATTGTCAGGTTTACTTTCTTTGCTAGTTCCTCCTAAAACTTAGATTGATCAATCCATGTAACAAGTAAAACAATCAGGAGGAAAGAAGGTAAACATTCTTTTAACCTATTTTGTATGTAAAATTTAGATTTAGTGCTTGCTCAAACAATTGGGAGATGTGTAGCCATTGAGTATGTACTCACAGAGTAGAGTATTCATGTGAATATAAGTGTATGGGCAGCAAGGTGGTTCCAGGTGACTTAAATATGTCGATTGTCAATAATCTGTATTTAGAAAGTAGAAAAAAGAAAGTGGAAATAAGGAAGCTGAAAAAATACTTTTGAGATGGAAAAGAGGAGGGGAGGAGAGGACAGAAAGACAAAGCTGATGTCAGGATATAGAGAGGCGAGGATAGGAATGGAGAAGATTTTAAGAATTGAAAGACAAAAGTCTTAAAGTTCTGTCTGCATCTCAAAATTATTTTTTATATGTAGGCTTCTGTCTCTGTTTTGGAAATGTTTGAAACTCCATTAATTCTAGCAGTTGTTTGCATCTTTAGTATAGCTCTTTGGCAATTTAAATTTTTCAGAAACTTCATAGGTGGAGAACTTTCTGAAAGAAATCTAATAAATCTTAGACTGTAATACCGATACAAGCTACCCTTTCTGAAGGTGGGTATGTAGTTTGTAGGTGTGTAATATTGTTCTGTAGAGCCTTTCAGAAAAGTCCTGCTTACACAACTGTACCAGAGCCCACTAAATACTAATAAAATTATTCTCATATTAAGGAGATTCCTTCCCAGAAGGAGCTGGAATATTAGAAACTGATGATGTACACTCTGTGTACATGTTTATCCCCCTCCTCTGTGTTGTTTTCAGCCATATGATATCACAACTGTCCCTGGAAATGAAGAAATCTAAAAGGAGAAATTAAGCTTATTTTGTAGGATTCTTTGCTTAAGATTTTTGTTTTTCTGACTCGGGAAACTCCCTGTGGGTTTTGAAATAGTTCGGGCTGGGGACACTGCGGAAAAATTATTTCTGCTATACTTTGTTATAGAAAGCTTAATTCAGTCTCTCTGGGAAAATCCAGAAACAATTTCCCTTGCCTACTAATGTGCCAAAAATTGTATAAATTTGCAAATGATTATTTTTCCTTCTTGGGGCATATCTTCACAGTAGATTGTCAGTTTTTGCTGAACCTCATAAGTCTTCCCACAGTACCCTACAGTGAAGAGAATAGGTAGTCATAAAAAAAAAAAAAAAGAATTAAAAACAACACCCCAGCAACCTAGTCATCTGTTCAGCAGAACAGCTTTCTGTGTTTTATTTACAATACATAACTCTTGCTTTAACAGTCTCATCTGTGAAGAGATTTTCAGGGTTCAAGCTTTACACTTAAATGTCAGAAGAACTTAAAACAGATGTACTATAATATCTATTTTTTAAGCATGATATGGCCCCATATTCTCCATATATTCCATACATTTCTACTAGAGAGAAGGCAATAGTGTTAAAGTTACTGGACATCCAGTATAGCCACAGAATATGAGATAAATTTGTCTTGTATTAAATAGAATTCTTCAGAATGAAGTGCAAACAAATGGTTGCAAATATGAGATGTTTTATCTTGAGTAGATAAATGCTGTCTTTTCTACTATTTTGAATCCACTCTCCTACTTCTCTCAAAGTGTTTCAGGATGGTTTTAATTTCTGTTACAGTTTAATTTCATTGAGTGAGATTTGTAAAGGGGCAAAGCACTTGCACACCTTTTCCTGTTTTGCTTTTCATTTCTGTGTTTGCGTAGCTCACACTACATTTTCATCAATGTGGCCGTTTAATCTAGATACCTAAATTTCAAATTCTACTTGTGTAAGAATTGAATTTTGGAAATATAGTGCTCTTTGTGCATATATTAGCATGATCTACAAATTTTAGATTTGGGAAAATAATTAGCTGAAAGACAGCACGCGGAGAAGTTGCCAAAATGTTTGGCTGTATGCACAGTACTTTTTCTAAAGGTGGTTGTCATAAGTTAAGTCATTCATCACCCTGAGGTGTGGGAAATTCAGAGGCCACCAGGTGAGTTTGCAAGTGTGCTCTGTCATCCTTGAAAGGCAACAGAGATGACCTAATCCTCAGCGACTAGGGAAAGGCAAGTGCTGTACCCCGTCTTCAAAAAAGGATTTTCTGTGGGAAAAATCACAGACCAGAACATCTGGGAACACATTTTTAGACACATGGAGAGAAGTAGTTGCCTGACAGTGCATTTTTGCCTCACTGAAATTTTTGCTTTGTCAATTGAATTATACCAAATCTCCTGTCTTACTGTGTTCGGGAAACTATTATATGTAAGTGCTGCGTACAGTATGACTACATTAGTTATCCAGGAGCTAGAGGTAGGCAGTAAGCATAGGAGAGCAGTAGGAAGTAGCATTTTTATGATGCATATGATAATTTTGAACTGATACGAAAGATAATCCTTTGTATTTTTGTGCTGTCTGCAGCTTTGTGCACAGACCACTGCTTTTTAAATTTTCTTATGTAAATCCTTTAAATTACAAAGAGATGGAAGACAGATAGTGTCATGTAAAGATCTGATTAAGAAAAGAATAGATTCAGCTAACAAACAAGGCAAAACACTATCTTTCAAAAAAACCCCTGGTTTTATTTAATAAGAAGTCTGTATTGCATCTAGAATGGAAGTGTGCTGAGGTTGCAGTGTCTCTTACCATAGAGTCACTCATTGTGCCAGTACAGTAAATTAATAAAACTTCCAACTTGAAGTAGCAAAAGCTAATATCTAGAATTGTCTAGTAATAGTTAAATTTTCCTGCTTACTTGATTAGCTTCTGTTGTTAATTCCAGATTTGTTTAGGCAGTTACTCTCTGCAACTTCTCCATAATCAAATAAAATCTTAATAATTTCCCTTAAATGCTTAACTGGATTCCAGTATCCACTGTTAGGAAAATTAAATTTTGTTTTCAGCCATGTGCTGGTTATAGGCAGAACCAATAACTTGTTAAAGTTACACAGTACCTCCTCTTAAAACCCTATTTTTTTGTTGCGTGAATTTACGATTTTGTAACATATTTTCAAAGATGGGTTATGCAAGAGTGTCTCAGCATTTTTGTGTTTGTGTTTTTTTCTTTTTTAAATTTCACTGGTAAAGACACCTGCAGGTTATGCAGGGCAAAACCAGCTTCATTGGCAGTGGCGCTTCTGTTTTCTTTGAGAAAGTAGGAAGGTAACATAGGCAACTGCTTTTAACCTCAGAGCTGACAGAAGCTCAGCCTGGATGAAATCAAGATGTTGACCAAAGCAATCAAAAAAAAAATAAAATGGATATGAGACTTTTTGATTTACTATGCCCTTTAGTTATTCAAGTTCACAGTCTAAGTAAATCACAAATTTCTGCTAAACTCAGGGAGCTGCTACTCCTTATTTTGTTTAGTTTCTGTGCTTTGTGAGCTAGAAATATGAAGCTGTCCAATCACTTATATTTTTGGTGACATCCGATATGGATTAGTGTTACTTTGCTGAGTAAACAACGTCTACATAAGCTATGTAAAGTTCAGACTCATGTTCTGGAGATAATAGTGCTTTGCATTTAGTTTCCAGATGAGATACAAGTACTTGCTCTTCAGAACAAATCATTATGCAACTTAGCAATTGAGTGACTGTAGTGTCTTCATGCTTTACCTTTGTGTTTCAGAACTTCGGTATCCTTTAACCAATGATGTACAGAAATAATCTTTTTAAGATTACAGAAATGATGAAGTAATTGACCAAGACTTAGATCTTGCTATGCCATGTTGCATTAACAGAGTATTTTGTGGCCTTTACTTCAAAGAACCTGTAGTCTAAGTGAGTAAAAATAGATGTGGACTTAGAAGATGTTATGAAGCACAGCAGAAGACAGGTAAAATGCCAAGCGCAAGTGTCATTGATGTGGCATTATCTTGTTATGGGTGTAGTTGTTAGGAGTTCAGTTTAAATTCAAAAGAAGGTGCTGGGGAGAAGGCTGAGAGAGTCCTGGGCAGTGAGAGGACTGAGAGCTGCTGGGGGTAAAAGTAAGCACAGAAAAGCAAATGTGGAAGAGGAGGGAGGGCTGGAGGGAGCAGTTGGTGCAAAACAGATACGATCCAGTCAACTCCAAATGTTTTCACTGTGCAAACACCACTGGTTTGGTTGCTCTTTAAAGCTGTCCTTGCTACCTGGTGTCTGTCTCGTTCCTCCCCCAGCAGCGTGCCGGGGCGGGGTAGGGTGTCATTGGGGTTCCTGTACCCCAAGGATGCAAGGGGCTCCCCAGCCAAGTTCTGTGCCCCGCAGCCTCTGTCAGACCTCATCTTCCCCTCCTTGCCAAGCACAGAAGTTCCCGATTTAGCTGCTGCAACTCCTCCAACCATCTGGAGTCCATGCATCCTTCAGAGCAGTGGAACTGAAGTAGAAATCTAAGAATGGGGCGCGTTTGCATCAGTTCAGACTGCTGGTGTCTTCTGATTTAAAATTGTAATTAATATTTGTACATCCGTGTATCTTCAGGAAAATAATGTAAATAAAATTGAATGTTTAATATAATACTTTATGCCATTCTGAAATAACTTTCAAGAAAATTGTTAAAGCTTTAAAATGTTTTGACCCTTTAAAGCTTTCACACTGCAAAAATCTAATTTTTGAAATGCATAACTTGCGGAGGAGGGAGGAGGCTGGATATTTAAATGATGTGTATACTTTCCCCTTTTGAAAGAACCAAAGTACACATCGTTTTTAAAGTTGATAACTCCCCGTTAAAAACTTTAAATGCTCCTAAATGACTTCAACTTGCTGAAGGACTGCCTTTTTGTTTCAGATGTGTTAGAATTCATATTAGCATTACTTTGCCCTTGTTTCTGAATTACTTTAATCATGGCAGCCGCTCCACCAAACTGTCTGTCAAGATGTGGGTGGCAGGCTATTATTTCACTTCATAAATCATAATTTACAGGGTTTTTTATATCCATCTCGGGGATAAACACTTTATGCTTTGTGTTTTCAGCAGCAATATAAAATGTAATTGATACTTAAAGCAATATGTTAGAAATATGGACAGAGAAAGCCAGGAGAGAAAAATCACAAATGTTTAGTTTTTCTGTGGGTTGGTCTACATACTGAGCATTTTTTCCATCTGATTTCATACTCTTAGCACTTCAACAGAGGATGATGATGATGAATTACGTTTACATGATTGCTGCCTGTAGGTTACTGTAAGGATGTTTCTTTAGTTACAGACACTCAACAGATCAGTTAGCTCAACAGGGTCATTTTGTACTGTTTCTCATGCTGCTAAATAAACTTGTCGCTTTGTGCTATTGTCTTCCAGATTCATGAAAAACTGCATTATTATGAAAAACAGAACCCGGTGCCCATACTCCATGGTGCAGCAGCCTTGGCAGATGATGTAAGTGTCCCCTGCTGAAATCACTGGTACCAAGTCTCCCAAAAAACTGTCTGCAAGCAGAACTCCTCATAGTGCAAACATATGAATGTAATCCTCTGAGCTGAAATCATAAGAAGCTGCAAATGTTTCCAAAGGTGCTGTCATCACGGGGCTTGTTGCTGATACTACTTTGATTTTTATTCGCTTGCCTGTAATAAAAACATTGCATCTAGATAGCCTCTTGTTCTGCTTTAGTAACTACGTAATAGAAATTACAGGTTGGAACTCTACTGGGAGGGGAAAAGCTGTCAACTATTAGTGTTTTGAGAAAGTCACAGACAAGAGGAATGCTTTGGAAAAATAAAGACAAATGAGATAGCAGCACTGCTGACAACATGAAAAATGACAGATAGTACTACCGAAATGAAGCATATGAAATGCCTAGGAAGGAGGCTTGTTAACGAAAAGAAAAGCTATTTAAGAAAAAGTACAGTAGTGATTTATTGATAGTGGAGCTTTCCAAATTACCTTCATAACCAAAAAATAAATTGTAAAAGTGGTCGGCATTGATGGAGTAGTTAATTTCCTGTTACTATAATTTTTATTTTAAAGAAAAAAACCAACCTGCCATTTCTTGCTATTTGGTTAATTCTAGGATTCAGATGAATTGGGCACACACCTGTATAAACTATGACTGAACCTGAGGTAGGCCAGGATAGAGAAATGTTTCATAAACTGTGGTTTAGGTGAAATCCAGAATTCTTTGTTGCAATTGATGATCTCAGGTTGTTTTTTGGAAAAGGCAATATGTGTTAGGATCCATTTCAAATACGGCATGTTTGAAACTTTACATACTTTGTAGATGTTTTAAAATCTTAACTATCTTTTTATATAATAAATAGCTTTTGATTTTTAAATTTTACAAATGGCTAGATGTGAATTGAGAATGGTAACATTTTAACAAAAACCTAAATCAAACATATTTGAAGTCTATTGAAAAAAGGATATAATGTAATTTAATCATGTTTCAGTAGGAGGAGAGCTATATCCTGTAACATACCAAATAAAATAATGCATTAGCTTTGACATCAGGCATATATTAGTAATATTTTTTTAACCTTCAAGTAGCTTTGAATAATGTTCATAGTAATTTTGAAAATTAGAAAGCTGGTTGAAATTCTCTTCATTAAGTTCTTGGTGACATATTAATAATCCTTGTTAACATTTGTGTTACGGATCTCTGGGCTAAAATTCTTAATAAGAATAATTTCTTATTTTTGGATGCAAAACTTAGTTCTTGATATTTTCAGAAATGCTGAGCAATCTCATTCTTTGTTCAGCCCCATTTAAAATGTATACTTTTGGAAATCCCCAAATTAAAGTACTCTGTCACTCCTCAGTTGAGAGAGGTCGGGGTTTTTAACCCTATGCATGTATTACTATGTATATATGGTAGAATTTTTAAAATGTACATATGCTGGGACATGAGTGTTTCTAGACATCTACCTACGTTTTATGTACAGCTTCTTTTTAAAGATCCTCTTGCTGGTTCTTCATTTTTGCTTATGTATAGCTGAACAGCTGGTTTTACGGGCACCGTCCCGTAGAACAGGGACGTCCTTTGGCAGCTGAAGTCAGGCTAGCACACTGCAGGATCTTCTGTGTTTCAGTAGTTACCAGCAAACTTGGAGTTACAAATTAGCTTCCTCAAAACCCCGTGAAGTTCCAGGCTTAAAGTGCTATTCAATTTTTGGCACATTTGTCTGACCAGTTGTCAGCTTCAGGATTTAAGAGCATGTTGGTGATATAAAACAAACTTTTATTTCAATAGGCTTTAAATTCATGTTTTGTCTTCCTGGTGATAGTAACTGTTCTATAGTTAAACAAAGAAGGAGATATTCTTCTTAGCAAGTAAATCCTTCCTGTTTGATTTAAAACCAAAATTTGAGGTGCTGCTAACGTAACTAAAAACTGTTTAAGGAGTGTGTTTTTATTCTTATGTTATTTTAAAAGCAATTTTAGAGGTAACAATTGTGGTAAGGCTTCTTTTCTAAACATTTTCGTATTCTTAGCTGCCATATCTTTGCTGTTCTCGCTCCCAGTGATTTTTAGGCTGAATTTCCCATCAGAGATGCTGTTTGCCTCTTATTTTGGAGCAGTGGTGTCTGACGTAGGACCCTTAATTTCGCGCAAATGTTCTAAACATTGTTGGCAGTATAGGTATATATGGCAAATAACACCTCTAGGTTATTAGAAAAACTGTTCTGGCAAAAGAAGTTTCAGAACTTTCTCCAGAAGCTTTAAACTCCCAAGCCCTGGTGTTCCTTGTCTTGCCAGCCTCACTCCACATCTGTCCTTCTCCCTTGCTTTGTCTTCCCCTCTCTATACTGGCAGCTTTCCGTAAAGAACTTAGTGAAATGTTATGGTTCCCTCAACAAAGAATCATATAAGAGCTTCTCGGACAGCTTTTCCTGCAGTCTTTGGCATGGGAGGTGATGGGCACAGTATCAATGTGCCGAAAGTATGCAATGTAGCTTGTACTGCTGCTGGTAGCTGTCACAAATTTCAGCACTTCAGCAACAACAACAACTAAAAATCGAGTCCAAAACTGCTAGAAGCACAACAAGGAGCTGTGGTGATACCTGTTTGCTAATCTGGAAACATGGCTTTGGCTTTGTCTTCCTCCTCTATCAATCTTTGTCGTCTTCCTCTTCTGTCACAGTGTGTTACATGTGCCTTTAAGACTTTTATGGAAATATTTGGAAAAACCTTGTAAATTGTATGAGTGAAAACACAAATTTTTAATTCTTTCATCTCTAAACAAATATTTTCTAAATTATGAGATTAAGAAGTCTGTTAAAGCAATAACAAAATATTCTTTCTGTTTCTCACTGTTCTAAAGCCTATGTACCTGCATTTACATTTGCACCACCAAAGCAAATGACAATTCTGCTGAAGTTAATAGATGCTTATGCACAATTCATCTGAGAGAGAAATGCTGGAGCAGTCATTCTTACTGAGTGATTACTAGTCTTCATCAATGAAACACAAATGAATAGACTTTGTTCTCTAGTGATGAGTAATACAAGCTAAAGAATGAAAAGAGAGCCAGGGGACCATGTGTCATATACTTGCTGTCATTCCTATCAGATTATTTTCAGCTTTGCAGAGCTTTTCCGTAGAATATGCAGACTAGACTGCAGTCAGATTACCTCAATACTTGATTTTATGTGCCTACAATATTTCATTCTGACCTTTCCTACGGAGCTTGTTTTCTAATCTTCCAGTATTAAGACACAAATATTGTTAAGATTAGCATTGATGTATTTGGTAGATGTTTTTATCTGTGAATTATAGTTAAAAGGCTGTGGGACTGTAGGTGATGAAGTTTTGTTTCAGTCCTGTTACCCCTGTATTCATTTGAAGGTTAAAAAAAAAAATATTCAAACCATGTCTGATGCCTATAATTACTTCTAGAATTGTCTATTATATATAATTATACAACATATACTTCTATCCATTTATCTTGAAAATTTATACAAAATGAAAGTACAAATTTAAAATTGGGCTAGACAAATAAAATTACTTGCTGCAAATAACCAATCTTTCTTTGAGACATTTTTATGATACTGATTTAATGCAAAGAAAATAAGTGATTATCTGAAATCACGTTTTGGATTGAGCCATGTAGCGTCAGAATTTTAAACCAAAGTTCAGTGTTGTGAAATATGTTTTAGCTTTTCCTTCTGGAAAATAGTTTGAGCCTGAAATCCTGCAGTAAAATATGCCTCTTGAGTCCAAATTAGTTGAGAATGTCATGATAAGAAAAACTCAAGACATGAGCCAAATAGCCATGGGATTAAATGTTAGACTGCTGCTCTATTGTTCACCAAACCACAATTTTGTAGTATAACCAAACATAAATTACTGATCTTGTTGTTAGGACATAGTTTGTTCATTTTAGGGGCTTGAATTGCTGATGACCTGTTATAAACTGTACTATGATTAACCTGCTTCACATTTAACAAGCTCCTTCCAGTGTATGTGTAAACATAATAAAAGGTTCAGATTGCTTGCACTGTAGGGGCACTTTGCTTTCTTATCCCAGTCCTAAACAGCACAGCTACTGTGGGTTTTTGGAAGCAGTGTGGATTTCACCACCTCATTCAAAACTGTTTTTTATAGACAGTGTCAAAGTTTGATCCAGTCATTTTTACAAGCAGTCCTTTGTCTGCACGCAAAGGACCATTCACTTAAATGAAGTGCTGGGATTTGCCCCCATTGCTATAAATCAGAATGGGATCTGGCTGCACTCTTGCCAGAAATGATTACTTATGTTAAACTGAGCCAAAAGGCCTGGCTTAAATCTGGTCCACTGAGGGCTAGAAAAAGAAGCGCTGTGATTGATGGTGTTTTTCTTCATGCTGGCTTCTGTTTGAACACACTGGAAAGCAATAACCTTGAACAAGATAGATTCTGGGTTGTCACTGATGCACTGGGTAAAACAATGCTTTGCTAATGGTGTTTGTGTTGATCCCATCTCCCACCCAGCTGGCTGAGGAGCTGCAGAGCAAGCCACTGAGCAGTGAGATCAGAGAACTGTTGAAACTCCTCTCAAAACCCAATCTAAAGGTGAGGATGTGTTGCACCTGCAAGCTGCTTTCTGCATGGGTGTGTGCCTCTGCTTCTTTGGGCTACGTGGGGGTTTGCCTGCTTTACTGAATATTTGTGCTTTTAAGAAGGGACACGGCATTAATCGGAAATACCTGTTAAGAAGAAATACATTTAATGTTGCTTGTAAATTATATGCTATTACTGATATTTATAAAAGGAATTGAGTGGAAAGCCATCACTTATTTACCATGGATATTCAAAAAAGTAGAGTCTTGATTTTTTTTTTTGTCTTTTGCTAACTTTTATTGTGTGTGCTTCATAAATATATTACAAATGTGCTTTTACTAAAAGGTTTGCAGTCATACCATTGATGTAATGGCACTGTGCATAAGTAGCACAACCTCGTATTTGGGACAAAATTACTGGTGGATGTTATTTTTTAAAAAAGTCTAATTTTGAAAACTTTCTGCAAAACTACTGGGGTTCTCTGTGGTGCTTTTGGGGAACTTGATACGTTTTATCTGACAGCGGACTATAGAACCAGTGAATTGCTCGTGTTGAAGGAGGTTGTCTAGTCCAACATGCTGCTCAAAGCAGGGTCAACACAGTTCACAGCAGGTTGCTCAGGGCTTTCTCCCATCAGGTCTTGAAAATGCCTGGGAACAGTCATTCCACAAGTCCTCTGTGCAGCCTCTTCCAATTCCTAATTATCCTCCTAGTGAAAACTGTTTCCTTATATCCAGTCAGATTCTCCTCTGTGTGTCATAGTTACTGCACACTATCATATTATTTTTCCACTCTAAAGAGAAGGAAGACCTTAGTGCTCTAGATGCATATTGCAATGGTAGTTAAATGCAGCAGTTGATAAGTTTAGAGGAAAATTGTGGAGTGGAAAGGAGCCTTTTTTGAGAGTTGCTTCTTTATATTCCCTGTAAAACACTGATTTCAAAACCTGGGACACTATGATATCTTCAAAGTGCTACAAAATTTTAAAGATCAATTATGCCTCCTTTTTAAAGATGTTTGCACAGTTGGTTATTCCATAGTTTGCAAAGCAACAAGCTGTTTTTCTCTGAAGGGGTAAGCAATGCCAATGGCATATTACAAGAGGAAGTGTTAGTGCATCAAATTGCAGAAATCCTAAGCTTCACTGTAGGTATTTCCTTAGTGACTCTCCACGTGTGTTTCATACTTCTGAAGCTTTAGTGGATTAAGTCTCAAGAGAGCTCGTTTACCACAACTGCATCTTTCCTTCTCCCTTTCTTGCTTTCTCTTTCTCTCTTCCCCCGCCTTGCTGTCTTGCCCCCCACCCTTTCTCTTTCACCCCCCCATTCACTCACTCATTCTCGCTGTCTGTTCCTTAAAAGCAGTTAAATGCAATGTGATAATCTTAGTGGGATTTTAGGGAAACCAGTGCCTTGCCCTCAGCATGGTTAATATGATTGAACAACTGCAGTAACTTAGCAAATGTCTATCTTGGCTGCAGGGGGAGATGGCCAGCTGCAGGGTACCAAGCCCTTTGCACAGCCAGACTGCCTAATCCTGCACTAGGCACACATATTTCTCTGCCCTGCATAGTCTGCAGGTGTTTGTGTGAGTTAAGGGAAAGAACTGACAGTATGCATGGTTATTTTTGCCTATCCATTCTGTTTTCCACCTGCCATCTCATGGCAAACATGCCTGGAAGAGATGGGAAATTATCACTGCTCCCTCCTCCATCATGTTGACGAGGTGAGTCTACTGCATTCAGTCAGAGGCTGTTTAGTTGAGATTCTTCTATTGATTTCCCCTGCTCTCTCTTGGGCAGAAAAGGAAAGGAAGGAAGCTGCTGGGACTTAGTATTTCCAGTTCCTCCCCAGAGATGCCCTTGAGTCTGTTCAGCTGTATGTGAGCTTATGCCATACATTGCATAAGATTCTCTAGCCCTTTACTGTTAGGGGGATGGCTGGAGAGAGTTTCTTTGTTTGTTTACTTCTAGATTCCTGGGGCAAAAAGATGCCTAGAACAACTCTTCCCACACATCTGAAATTACTTGGGATAATTGATCTCTCTTTTCCAATGATGTTGCGTAGGATTTATCTAAAAACTTGTATATGGCTCAATTTGGAATTGACTTAAGCTGGTTATATATTATTCTGCGGGAAAAACTTTCCTCTCCTGACCTGGTTTATAACTGCAGTCTTAGCTGGAGCCAGCAGGAGAGCTTCCACTTTCCTACAGCTCTGCTCTAGTGCTCATGGCATGATGAAGGATAGTTAGGATTAATTTACTGCACTACATCACTGCTTCCACAAGTTTCATGGTGTAAAGGGACAGGTCTAGCAAGGTGATTATAACTTTACAGGTTTGGTTAACATGCCAAAAAAAGGCTGAGAGAGGTTTCCAGCAACTGTCTGATTAGATAAATATTTCTATCTTTCATTTTACATTACAAAATTGTTTTGTTGAATATATTTCTGACTGTTTGCATCTGATGAGTAAAGCTTTGACAAGTTTGTGGTGTTCATGGTTTTCATCCATAGAGAAGTGTTTTAAAGAAAAAAAAAATATTTTTCTCTGACGCAGTTATATTTATCAGACCTGAGATTTTCAAAATGTCCTAAAACTCTTTCCAAGGTTTTGTCAGGTGCATTTTCTTTTGGTAAAAAATGAATTGGGCATTTCTAGACTTTTTTAAAAACTGGGTGCAGTATCCAGTTACACTGGGTGGTTTTTTCCTGCTCTAAAATGTGGCATCCTTTACCATAATTAAATGAACTAATAATGGTTGTGTTTTATCTTTTCTGATTAAAACAGAACTCTGGAAGTAGAACAGAGCATATAGCTCTGGGAAAGCAAGTGAATTTGTTTATCTGTGTGTGAGATAATGCATTTGTGTTACAGTTTTAAAATATAATTACAGAGTCCCATGGACGCAGACCAGCCACATCTATTGTTTTTAATGTCTAACCTTGAATAAAGACTTACAGTTTACATTCTGTGATCCTGCTATACCTTGTTAAAGATGTACACAAGTAGAACAGTATTTCCATACCTTAGAACCCGAATCCAGTTGAATGCAGTATTTGATTTCTCAGCAGACCAGAAATTAGCTGCTTGAAATGTATCTTATTATCTCTCATTCAGAAAGTGTAAGTACAGTGATGTATATCTTCAGCTCTTTTCCATCATAACCGCAAGTGTGTGATCAAATGTTTGCAATCAGTTGCTTACACTTCCAGGTTATACATATGCAAGTTTAAAAGGTCTGCTGAGTTGGTTGTTAAAAAACAGTTAACATGTCAAAGTTAGAATGATGGTAAATAACCAGAACTAGATGTATTGAAACTTACACAAGTACAGCAATATTTCTTAAAGCTGTGAGGTATACAGGGATTTTGTTTACTGAGTTTTATTAAGTTGCAATAATATATATACTTTAAAGGTATAAAACACGAAGATATATAAATTCACGGCCAGGCCAGCCTGCGGGCAGTGCTGCATAGCTCTAGTCTGAGTGGTGTTTGGACCTAAGCGAGGACGTACCTGGGTGATTTGAAATGCCAGCACATCAGGCATGGATCCGCCTGATGTAGCTCTGTGTCAATATATTTTAGATTTCTGAAAGTGAAATATCTGTCTTCCACTGCTGTCTATGTTTCCTGGGTATCGTAGCAACAGCGCTCAGTGACTCTTTCTGTGTTGCAGTGGGACAGACTGTGGAAAGCCTGTGTGCTGGCAGCATCTCTGGATCTTCCCCTCTCTTGCTCAGGTCTCACAAGGCAGACAAGAGCTTGATGCACATGTACAAAACTTGCTGAGCACAGACCCTGCCAGCTGGTCTTTCTTCTGATGGATGTTTAGACTATATTTTAATCCTTTCCATTTGTTCAACATAGGAGCTGGTGCTTGAAATTAATTGCATATTAGATAATTTGTGTAGTGCTACCACCGTTTTCATTGTAAGCGTTAGGTACTGTGGTATGTCTTGTTACAACCTCACAGGAACCAGGAATGGAGGGAGGACTGTGTTGCTGTGTGGAAGGTTTTATTCTGTAGAATTCAGGCTAATGGGCTGTATTTGAAGATGGTAATTACTGGCCTTTGTGGGACTGGGTACTGCACCCACTCCTGAGTTTTTCCTCAGTTCCTGGAATTACTTAAGATTTTTATAATTCCTGAGCTTTAACCATGAATTAGATTATTTTTAACCCTATTTCAAACTTACTTTGCTTATTTTATGAAGGAAGCATTTAGAAGATAGCTTGTGTTTTCAAGATTTGGGTTTTACATTCCAATTTTGTTGATGGATTTACATTTACATTGAAGTGATATGATTTTATATATGTTTGAGTGAAACACAATGAGAAACTGTATTCCATGTGTAAATGAAAGGAAGAAATGTCCCTTAGCTTACTTGTCTAATGACAACTTAGTGTATGTTGTAAATACACAACACAGGGAGCTTGACATAGCACCTAAACATCTCTCTTACAGGAGGCTTAATTGTTTTTATGTCTTCTATAACATGAAGACCAGAATATATAGTGGGGATATAAATGAGGAAATAATGTTTCTGATTTAAGAGAAGAACACCTCTGTGTGTGCTTTGGTAAAAAATATGAATGATAGCATAAAGAGATAAGTATTCTCAGCTTTAATGGTTTATAATTTGGAGAAATTTAAGGAACTCATGTGACAGCAAATGGAATGTATGTGAAGAGGGGAGCTGTACAGAATTTTGAAAATAATGACAAAAATTTTTAAAATTATGATCCATCAGGTAGGTATCAGTGCAATTGACAGAAACATCTTTATAGAACCATTTGGCTTTTTTGTGAATCTGGAAGTATTGCTATTGTCTCAGACTACTATGCTTTTTTTTTTTTAATTAGCCACATTATATAGAGACAAAATACTTCATTTGTCATTGTTATGCAGTTGTATAAATTGGAATATATAATTGGAAGACTAAGATTCAAGATGTTAACAGAGAATATATCTAAAAGGGAATTTAATTCTGGATTTTTAATGCACGTGTCACAATCAAGTTAGCAAAATGATCTTACCCATCTGTAGGGACGCAAACGGGAAGAAGGGAAGCAGGCATTAGAGTTACTCTGTCAGTCACAGGGTAGAACCCCAGTTGAGAGACACTGTAAGAAAGGAGATGTAGTAAATATGACAGATGGATCAAACTAAGAATGAAAGACTTTAAAGCTTCCAAGTCCTCTTCCACTTTTAATTAAAAAGCTTTCTTGAATAGTAGTTTCGGTTCCTTTTCTAACAAGCTGAAAAAGTGTGTTCTTTTTGAGACAGTGCCATAGCACAAGAACATAATTATTATTTATTTTTAAAATTATTTGAAATCTGAAAAACTAAAATAATTAACTAGAGGAATTAACATTTTAGGCACTTACTTTGTTGGTGTGTCTGTAAGCAAAAGAGACTATAGAAAGAACGGACCATCTTTTAGTCCATTGAACAACGTTATCCTAATTATACTAACTTTGGGAGCAGCTCGGGATATATTACTTAGATCTAACTAGCTCTTAACTTCATGTTTATAACAGCAGTTACATTCCTGATCATTACATATTGAAATGAGCAATTTACCATTTGAAGTTAATCCCTATTAGAGTTAACTTAGTGTGTTTTAAATTCATTCAAAATAATCCTCTGTGACTGTCGGTGTAATGGGCAGAACAATAATTATTTCAAAAGCTTATGCCACTGTGCTAAAACTATTCTGAAGGATGTTTATACCTTGTATGACCTAGAGGAAATTAAGGTTTTTTTAGCCTCCTAAGAATGCCAGTGGTGGTTGTGCCTGTTTCAGCTAAGTTGATCTTCTGATTATGTGTGCTGAAAGGTTTGCCAGCTGCTAGTCTGAAACATAAACCAGGTACCTAACCAAGGGCACAAGGCAGGACTATGAATGACTTTGGTGCATCATGGTACACGAGACTGTAATGTATTTGGATCACTTTGGGTGCTATACCTGTAGCCGTTGAGGGAACAAGAGGGACATACTTGAAGTATTTTTCTTGGCTTCTCTTTCATTACCTTAGAATGAATAAAATTTTGAAAGTAATTTTAAGATAACTCGCAGAGTGAAGAGAAAACCACTCTTGTATGACTGGAAATGTTTTCAGGTTAACTTATCCATGGACAACTCCAGTGTGCTGTTCAGAGAAAATATGGATTCTTTATGTTGTTTTCAGTTTTTTTTTCAATTGCTTTCAAATGGCAAAGATGCATGCACCAGAAAACTGCAAGTAGGATTTACACTTGCTGTTTTATTTGCAATTACTTTGAGGTATACTTGATTTTCAGTTTCACAAAGCATAAAGCAATTTGCGTTTGTAAACATTTTCATCTAATAAGTACCTCCTAGGCTTTCCTTCAGAATAGAACCACGAGTTAAAACTAAAACTGCAGATCACAGAATCACAGAATCGATTTGGTTGGAAGAGACCTCTGGGATCATCGAGTCCAACCTTTGCCCTAACACCATGTCAGCTAGACCATGGAAGTGCCACGTCCAGTCTTTTCTTAAACACCTCCAGGGATGGTGACTCCACCACCTCCCTGGGCAGCCCATTCCAATGTCTAACGACCCTTTCTGTGAAGAAATGCCTCCTCATTTCTAGCCTGAACTTGCGCTGGCCCAGTTTCAGACTATGTCCTCTTGTCCTGTCACTGGTTGCCTGGGAGAAGAGGCTGACCCCCGCCTCGCTACAACCTCCTTTTAGGTAGTTGTGGAGAGCGAGAAGGTTTCTCCTCAGCCTCCTCTTCTCCAGGATAAACAGCCCCACTTCCCTCAGCTGCTCCTTGTAAGACTTACCCTTGAGACCCTTCATCAGCTTGTTGCCCTTCTCTGGTCTCACTCCAGCACCTCAATGTCTTTCGTGAAGTGCGGGCCCGGAACTGGACACAGCACTCAAGGTGCGGCCTCAGCAATGCTGAGTACAGGGGGATGATCACTGCCCTGGTCCTGCTGGCCACACTGTTTCTGATACAGGATGCCATTCCCCTTCTTGGCCACCTGGGCACACTGCTGGCTCATGTTCAGCCAGCTGTCAGCCAGCACCCCCAGGTCTTTTTCCACTTGACCGCTTTCTAACCACTCCTCCCCAGCCCGTAACGCTGCATGGGGTTTTTGTGGCCAAAGTGTAGGACCCGGTACTTGTTCTTTTTGAACCTCATGCCTTTGGTCTCAGCCCATTGATCCAGCCTGTCCAGATCCCTCTGTAGAGCCTTCCTACCCTCCAGCAGATCAACACTCCCACCCAGCTTGGTGTCATCTGCAAATTTACTGAGGGTGCCCTCAATCCCCTTGTCCAGATGATCTATAAAGTTGTTAAACAGCACTGGCCCCAAAACTGAGCCCTGAGGAACACCGCTAGTGACTGCCACCAACTGGATTTAGCTCCATTGACCACAACTCTCTGGGCCCATCCAGCCAACCAGTTTTTTACCCATTGAAGAGTCCACCTATCTAAGCCATGAGCAGTCAATTTATTTAGGAGGATGCTGTGGGAGACCGTGTCGAAGGCCTTACTAAGGTCTAAGTAAACAACATCCGCAGCCTTTCTCTCATTTACCAAGTGGGTCACCTTGTCATAAAAGGAAACCATAAACCAGATTGGTCAGGCATGATCTTCCTTTCATAAATCTATGTTGGCTGGTCCCGATCCCCTGATTTTCCTGCATGTGCTGTGTAGTGGCACTCAAGATGATCTGTTCCATAACCTTGCCCAGAACCGAGGTCAGGCTGACAGGCCTGTAGTTCCCCAGATCGTCTTTCCGACCCTTCTTGTAGATGAGCGTTACATTCACTAACTTCCAGTCTCCTGTAACTTCTCCAGTTAACCAAGACTGCTGATAGATGATTGCAAGAGGCTTGGCAAGTTCTTTTGCCAGTTCCCTCATTACTCTGGGGTGAATCTTACCGGGGCCCACAGGCTTAGGAGAGTCTAATTGGCACAGCAAATCGCTAACCATCTCCTCCTGGATTATAGGGACTTCACTCAGCTCCCCATCCTTAACATCTGGCTCTGGGGATTGGGTGTCCTGAGGACAACTGGTCTTGGTATTGAAAACTGAGGCACAGAAGTCATTGAGCACTTCTGCTTTTTCTTCATCCCCTGTAACTACGCTACCCTCTGCATTCAGCAAATGGAGACTCTCCCTGACCCTCCTTTTGCTGCCAATGTATTTATAGAAACTTTTTTTATTATCTTTAACTGCAGCGGCAAAATCAAGTTCTATTTGAGCCTTGGCCCTTCTAATCTTCTCCCTACATGACCTCACAGCATCCTTATATTCCTCCCAAGCTACCTGGCCTCCCTTCCAGAGGTGATATATTCTCTTTTTATCCCTAGGGTCCAGCCTAAGTTCTCTGTCTAACCAGGCTAGTCTTTCTCCCCAGCAACTTGTCTTTCTACACACGGGGATGGCCTGTTGCTGTACATTAAGTAATTCCTTTTTAGAGCATGTCCACCCTTTCTGGAGTCCTTTGTCCTTCAGGACTGTCT
>NW_009635086.1:8806-17790 GCF_000690535.1 Cariama cristata | reverse complement strand
ATAGATATATATATTTTTATAAAATGAAGTCACAAGAGTAGGAATCAGAATTTGGAGTGAATTTTTCATCAGCTTACCATGTCAGAAGAGCCATGTTCCAAGCTTTCAGCTTCTCAGGCCACCCCAGGTGGGCAGGCAGAGTTTGGCGACAATCACAGGGACGGTGGCCTCACCGCGGCAGCACCAGGAAACCAACTGGAGAGTTACCCAAAGCTTAGCTAACAGACGAAAGTGGGTTTCCATCACATCCCAAACTTTTCCACTTGGATCAACTCCCTCTTCCCCTTAAAACCACAAAGGTATCGCCAATACCTATTTCCCCAGAAATTTCAGAATATCAGATGCATGTCTTAAGTTATCATAATTATTGAAATAAAATTCATGAAAATAAGGCATAGCAAACTCAGATATGGGATGTTTAAGGAATAAAATAACCTCAAACCACTGACTTGATAAATATACGTAACCAAGATTCATTGTTGATCAGAGAAGTCATGCCCTTGCCTCTGTTCCTCCCAGGATATTGAGACCAGCAGCGCACAGGTGCTTTCCAAACTTAAGACCGTGCCCACTTTCTTCACCTCCTTCACCCACCAGCCAAGCAGACTACCAAACATCGACCAGTTTTTGCCACCATTTCAGTTTTCTGCCTCCCCGCAGCACCTCTCACCCTGTCGCTCCCCGATAAGCCAGCTCTCCCTGCAAGGATGGCGCCGAGCCCTTATCAGCGCATTATTAAAGGTACTGTCGGAGCACAGCCTCCCTATTCCCAGCTACGGTGGAGATAAGATCCACTTTTCTGTAAACAAACGCTACATTCAGAAATAGAATTAGTAAAAGCAAGAGACTCAAACAAGAGGGGAACGGGTCCTATCAGAGCATCAGCAAGATGGATTCAACAGCAGAAATGCAAATATTTGCTTTCCCCTCCTCTCCCTTGTCCTCCCTGTATTATATTTGCAAAACAGGGTCACTTCCAGATGCAAAGCTAATGTCGGGGACATCCTTTAACTGCATCACGCTGGAAAGCCACACGCCAAGCAACCCTGAAGAGCAAAACCAGCTCGGCCCAAGGGACCTGCTGGTGACCTCCTGTAGATTCTCCTTGATGCTTTCAATCGTTCCCCTACGGAGGTGGTGCAGAAGTCCCCATATTTCCACGCTCCCTCCATTGCTGGCGTTTCCAGCCATGGGAACAGGGATCTGAACTCCAGACTAATGCATTTCGGAGAAGCCACCTCAGTCGAAACACAATGCTGCCCAAGTCTTTGCAAGGTCTGCAAAGATAGCACCGATGGCCACGGCAATGCAGGAGCAGAGGACAACGTGGTTGTCGCCGATGGGCACAGCACGGCCACGAACCAAGCTCGTTTCAGCTGCCAGCGCTGATGTCCCAGTGAGAAACCCCAAGGGACTGGTTTTCACAACAGCTCTTTTCATAAGAAAGCAGTTTAACCTGTTTAAAGGGTATTTTAAACCTTTCCAATCTGAATTATTCTGTGATTTTAGCCTGTTCTCAGAGGAGGTTTCCCCTCTCTCAGCTACCAGCAAAGCACTGTCAGAAGGCTGGGCTTCATTTGAAAGGAAACCAAGAAACCTCAGCATCCCCACTGCCTGTTTCCAGCCAGAAACACCAGCTGGAAAAACTCATGAGCCGGGATTTCCCCGCTCCTCCGACATTTCTGTACTCCCTTCAGGATTTGCATGCACGGGGGAAAGACCGCATCTCGTTTTGCACTGACACTGGGGAAAACAAGTCACAAATCTCTCCCCATCACAAGCTATAAAAGGATAAGAGCTGCTCCAGTAGCTAGACAGACTGCCACTGTTAAATGTTATTATCCGTCCTAATGGGTGCTTTATCGCTACATTGAACTTATTGAGCGTATGACGCAGGGGATCTGCAGAAATCAAATGTAAGAGACTTCCTCAGCAGCTGTTAAAATCCTCCAAAGTGGGAAGTTTTGTGAGCATGTGGAAGTGATGTGCAACAGAAGTAGAGAGGTCAGCAACCACTAACCCTGTACAGGGGAGTTCAGGGCTCTCTAATTCGGGAGGCTCGGAGCATCCTCATGGATGGGAGAAGCCCTCGGCGAGGCTTATGCTGGTGGGAAGGACACTGCTCCGGACATCACCACCAGCTTCTGGTTATTGAAGGGACACTTGAATCCTGAAGAGACACATCAAGATTTCACTCCTCACTCCATCTCCATAAATATTCAAGGCTGGTTTAGTGGCTAAAGGCCACTATCGTATTTTCACACCTGCCTTGGCTGCCCACATTCAGAGCCATCGAGCGTTTGTGGGATTGAAGGAGGCCCCGTCCACACACCTCGCTGCACGTTTATTACCTGAGCACAAGATCTACACAGGCTCCTCTGGTCACTTCAGGTTTTCTTAAGCTCTGCCTGGAAATACAGGGTGGAAAAAAAGCCAAATCTCCATTTTTAACTGGCCTGCTTCCATAAAACAACTTGAAAATCTTTAATACAACCCAACTCCACCACCCAACGTGAATCCCTCGCATGGGTCCTGTGACTGCCTTGGATGGAGCTGATTCCTCCCGGTCTGAATCACAGGCGCTGGACAACTGTGTTAATGCAGCAGTCAACTTTTAAAGCAGACATAAATTACGTACAAAACCCGTAAGAGACAAGGGTCGGTGCTGTTTATGGGGTTAAAGCAGGTTGGGTAGATGCAGCCAGGGCCTCTTCCATCTCCTGAGGTATTTCAAAAGCTATTCAGCTTTCAAATTACAAGTCGTGGTTCAGCTCTGCATTTGTCTCCAGCACATTGAGCTGCTGGGCTTGCTCTTTCGGGCTTTGGCCACTGCATTTTGCTCTGTCCTGGCTTGCTAAATTACATACCTTTTGTGTGAGCAGGAGAAGTGGAATCAAGTCCTTCCAAAACAGCCTCTTCCCTCCCGGACAAATTAAATACATTGAAGTTTAGCCTGACTGGTGGACAGGTTTGTCCAGATCCCAGATATATTTTAGCTCTTCCCAACTTTCCAGCTGCTTCCCAGGCACGTGAGAGCGAGCAGGCAGGCATCAGCATCACCGGTGCTTACAAAAGCAGAAAGACCACCGTCCTTCCTGACCAGGTACCATCGCTCCTGAGTCACCCAAAGATCATACAAGCTCTCGGCATCACACATGACTTCAATCAGGGCTTCGACATGCTTCAGAAATTCCACTTCAGTATTTCATGGGACACAATGATAACTTGGAGTTCAGAGCCCCCATGAATACCCCGGTGACCAATGCATCAAATACCCAAAGGTATGTGCAAAGGAAATGGATTTATCTAGACAAGCACCACGGCGATGTATCTTCCAGCTATCACTAAAAGCAGCATTTGGCAACAGAGATTCACCAAAAAAAAAAAAGCAACTGTCAGTCTACTCACTTCAAAGCTTAAAAGGCCAAAAAAGCAAGACTTTAACCTGAGCAAGGCGCTAACTTGCTCAGTAAAGATACTTGGAGCTTATTATAACGTGGCTTTTCAAAGAACAGAATTTGGCAAACTACTCAGAAAACAAGAGTGGGTTTTTTTACTGTGAAAGAAAAGCAATGGAGTCCATGGCTCCAGGGAAAAACAGCATTAAAAAACACCTACAGCTCAATGATCATTCAAACAGATGTTTTCAAAAATAACAATAAAAGGTTGAAAACTTGGGACTCCCTTCCAGAAACCAGCAGCAGTCCCAGTACACCCCTAGGATGGAGTTTTTTTACCCCAAAACACTGCCCACGCAGCACAGCTCATCTTCCCATTTTCAAGGGGGCTCTGACATCGCTCCATCACGTCGGACATTCACATCGGGACGGCAAATTGCAAAATACTGCCAGAGTTTAGCTACAATATGAAATTAAGACAGATGTGTTGTTGCTAGACTATCGGTCTAAAAAGCGGTTATAATACGTTCTAAGCAGGCTAAGTTGGTTTTGCTCAGCTCATATGGCTGCAAAGATAAAACCTTGCACAAAGGAACACCCACAAGTTGCTCGACAGAACGTGTAGCGCTGAAAATGATGCAGTTACCACTCAAAGAATGCTCTCTTCGGTTGCCCTTGAAGAAAAAGTTGATATACTACAAATTTAAGCATGGGGTTTGGTTTACTCACAGTTTTACAATATCACAGTGCTACATCTCTGCAATTTGTGGTGCTGTTTTAGCCAGAAGCCCCAAACAACACAGGAACAGGGATGAACCACATATAAGGTTTGTGCTGTGAAGAATACACAAAAACCTGGCTTCATGGATTAACATTCTTCTGTCTTTATGTACTTAAGATGCACTTCATCGGGTGGACACCTTCCTACGCTGGGACACTCAAGGTAAACTCCCACCCCAGGTTCCCCAGCCAACACCGGTCACCAACAGCCCAACCAGAGCCACATCAGTTGGACCACAGCTCCCAACACCCTCCATCACAACACCCATCGGTCACCCCTGCACCCGAGGGAGCATCCCAAAGGTGACAGGCATCCACAGCCCAGGGATGGTTATCTACAGTTGGACTTGATGATCTTAAAGGTCCTTTCCAACCTAAGTGATTCTATGATCTCCGGGTAACACAGATTTGTTAAAAACCAGTTAGCGCCAGCATTTTCTTTTTCTAAAAAACACACCACACACAAAAAAACCCCACCACCACAACAGAAAGAGAAAGCAAACCCATCCTGAACCTGGGAAAGGGTCAGTATATTAAAATAAAATTTTAAAATTATAAATAACTATTAATTATTTCTACTCTGTGAATGTTTCTCCCTCCCCCACCGTGTAGCACAACCCCCATTGTCTGAAAAGCGTTTATCTGAAAGTGGGTCATGTCTCCTGGCATTACTAAATCTTCCCAAATTTCCCCTGATTAGTCAAACGCGATATCCTCGCTGACATCTGAGTGATTGAGGTAGCGCGTAATGCCATTTTTCCCCTGAATGAGCCACATCAAAGAGGGTTATAAGCCGAGAGATGGCACGCCGGATAAAACAGTCGCCAACAGATTGTCCCCAAAATATTACCGAAGAAAATTAAATTGTTTTGTTGGAAGGTTTTTCCTTTAGAAACATTCAGCCTTTAGTACTGAATGTGGAGAGACACGACACTGTCTTCAGAGTTGCTTGGGAGGATGAAAACCTCACTAACTTACGAGCTGCGTGGTCCGAGAGTTAAAAACACTTCTGCACACTAAAGTCCCAGGGATTTTCTATCAGCCACAACATCCAATCTGCTCTTCACACAGGAACATCAAGAACCATCATGCTGGAGATAAGCAACAGCCTAAATTTGGGTAATACCTTGCATATGACTGAATATTAAAGCAGAGTCATCTGAGACGAAATAAAAAACTAACAGTAAACCTGCTACTCAAAAAAGAAAATACCATTTAACATTGGGATATAACAACAAGTAATCGCTCAGGCACAATTTATATCCAAAGGGTTCAAAAATGTCATCCTTTGGAGCAGAAGGATGCCAGGATCCCGGGAGGATGCTCAGTTCCCGGGGACTGGAGCTGGGGCTGAGCTCCCTCCTCGCAGGAAAAGAGTTGGAGCTCCTAAGTACTTATCAGGCCGGTGATGAGATGAGATCTGGGCAAAGTTTAGCAAGTAACAGCAGGGTTTGCATTCTGCTGATTTACTTCACGTGACCTGCCAGGGCTGAAACTTTGTACCAGAGCAAAGACTGCCAGGAGACAGCAGCTTTTTCAGTCAAAAAAAAGACAAACAAACAAAAATATTTTAAAAAAAGAAAAAAGAAAATTGTGAAATCTTGGAGACTCTGCAGAGTTTTTGGCATTGCCAAATAGAATATTCTATTTCTGAGAACAGAGTTTTTTTTAAAAAAAAACAAAACACAAACACACATGGATTTCTGTACCACACCCTTGGACAATAAAAAGCAGCCACAGAGAGGCTGCATTTGGGTGAGACCAGCATTTTTTCTGCCTAATGCTGGACTTTGAGATGCAAACACCGGTGCCGTAGCGCTTGGGGAGCAAAAGCCTGCTCAACAACTCGCTCTTTGGGGACTGCGAAGAGTTTCACAGCCTGAAGCAGCCTTGGCCATCCCATTGTCCCCAGCATGGGGTGTCAGGTGCTGAAAAGCAAATTCAAGCAAGTTTTGTCCCTAAAGACGATTTACACCCACCTTGATGGTCATGCAAATGGATATTTCAGGTTTCTCAAAGCTGGGTAGCACTGTTCATGTCCATCTGGCATCACAGGGATAGTCCCCACGCTCCCACGCCAGGGAAGGATTTCCCTAAAATAAGCAGGTACGAGCACAGCCATCACTCACCGAAACAACAGCAGGGAGGGCAAAGCATGAAAGGACGAAGATTAGCTCCGACAGCCTCGGCTCCGAGTTTATTTTGGCACAGGCAAGAGCACACAAGGCTTCAAAGCACCTCACGGCAAGAAGACAAGGGGCCGGGCAGCAAAAATCTCCCCCAGGGCAGAAGCAGCTCTACGAGGCTGAAATCAACAGCCGCTCCTGCCACCAGTTGCACCCAAAGCATCAGCCCTTTAACCCTGAGCATCGATATTTTCTAGAATTCAGTTTTGCACGCTTAAGACACCTAGGTTTTTCTCCTTCCCTCCCCCTTTTTTTTTTTTTTAAATAAAGTATTTTATTTAAGAGCTCTGCCTCCATCCTCCACAGCAGGGCAGATGATGCGTAAGTATTCATCTCGCCACTCTGCACAGGGAGGAACGAGTTATTGCCCCGCTGGGGCAGGGTTCAAACAACAATGAAGGTTTCAGAAAGGAAAAGAAAAAAAAGAAAACAAGCAGAAGGAAAGCAGAGCAAGAGATTTCAAATCTGGTATTTCTAGGGTCTACAGAAGTGAGCCATGACCTTCTTATCTCTCTAGCCAGGGTCTTTATTACACCTAGGGCCATAAAATACATGCTGCAGGAGAGCCAAGGCCAGGTCGAGCTCAAAAGCAGAGTCCCTCACCCAGGGAACCTCGGTCCCCTGAAAGGCATCCAGCCACAAACAACGTGTCCCCCACTGCACTTCAGTTTCCACGGCCAGACAGGAGAGGAAAACGAAATCGCATCTCTGCAACACCAGAGCCTGGGGAAAGAAAACCCCAATATTTGGAGTAGAGAAGTCCCTGCAGACAGCCCCATGGGCAGCTCTCCACCAGCCCTGGGTGAGATGTTCACACCCTGTGTGGACATGGCTTCCAGAAGAACTCTGTAGTGGTGTTAGAGGTCTTATTTAAACCAAAACATGCCTCGTTGATAGTACCATTAACTACAAGACGATAGCGCAAGTGTTCACGGTCTATCCCAGCAGAGAAGTGATTTCTTACAAGGCCAGGTGGAGATAGGAAATCAAGGAGACAGCATGGTGACAAGAGACACCGACCAAGTGCTGGATGAGTGACACTTGCTCTTTCATTGCCTTCGTTATTTTATTTCTGACCACTGAAGGTGGTGGCGGTGAAGGTAGGCATCAGCCAGGCAAGAAACGGGCACTCCATAACCATGGGAAAGGCTGGCGAGAGCCACACCAGTACTCACACATCTACCTCCCAGTCTGTGTGGGTCTGGAGCAGGACCTTCTTCTCCTGCACCTCCACTTTGCCTCTAAAACAGGACACATGGTTCTACCAAGAGACATGGGACCGATCCAAGACCACAGTAGCCCGGTATTGCCGTATAAAAGCCACCTCCAGCTCTCCATCCCCACCCCACCAGGAGATTAAGTGCCCTCGACCAAGACCCACACCATCCCTAAAGCACTTGGTGGATATCTTTCCTCCACCCCAGCCGGACATCACACTCGCTGCCCACAAAAACCCAGCGATCCCCACAGCACTCATGTTATCAGAGCTCAAAGTAATTAAGAAGCATAAATCCACAAGGGAGTTACTCAGTTTAATTAGATTGAAAATTATAGCTTCCATCATCTCAATATCTCTGCATCCACTCGCTGCCTTGAGATATGCTTACGCCGACTTTCTGCTCGCTTGGGGCGTAGCACCAAGGACCAGCTTTGCCACAGGCATGGGGATCGGATTTTTATTTTTTTTAAAAAAAAAAAAAAACAATTTTGAACACTCATTTGCTGAGACATACGTCAGCAGTCCCAGCTGCCCTGCTCACATCCAGCCTGCTTGGGGATTCGGCAGCTGGAGGTTTGCCTGAGCAACCTGAAATCATCTCTGCGGGGCTTTCAGAAGAAACCGGACATTCCCATCACCGTCCTCCATGATTTTTAAAAGCCATTTTTAAATATATGAAGGGCGTCTTTTTTCTTTGAAGAACGGTGACTCGCCAGGACGCATCCTAGAGATGTAACATGTCATTTTGATAACTAGCGGTCGTGACTCATCCACAACACATCCTGCTCCCAACAACCCCGTAAACGGTGGTTAGCACATCCTACCAGCACCTCACGCCTCGGCGGGATCATCGTAAGGGAGCTTGGGCGATGACTCACGGGAAGGGTGAACGTATGGATTAGTTGGGTTTAAACGCTCCGCATCGAGGTGTGGAGCCACCAAGTGAAACATATCCTGTATGTTAGGAAAATATAGCCCTGTATATTAGGGAGTGTTTTGATTGTCTAGAGCTTAATGATGGTGACGATAGGGTTGAGTGTTTATGGGTAATAATCAAGGGGAAGGCCAACAAGGCAGACATCATGGTGGGAGTCTGCTATAGACCACCCAACCAGGATGAAGAGGCAGATGAAATATTCTATAAGGAGCTGGGAGAAGTCTCACAATCGCTAGCCTTTGTTCTTGTGAGGCACTTCAACTTACCAGATGTCTGCTGGAAATACAACACAGTGGAGGAGAAACAGTCCAGGGGGTTCCTGGAGTGTGTAGAAGAGACCTTCCTGACCCAGCTGGTGAAGGAGCCGATGAGGGAAGGTGCCCCCTGGGCCTGTGGTTTGTGAACACAGGAGGACTTGTGGGTGTATCAGAAACAGCGTGGCCAGCAGGACCAGGGCAGTGATC
>NW_009635086.1:322-8305 GCF_000690535.1 Cariama cristata | reverse complement strand
TGGACTTGATGATCTTTGAGGTCTCTTCCAACCATAACGATTCTATGATTCTATGATGTGGTGGCTACAGGAAGTCCTGGGCATAGCAATCATGAAATGAGAGAGTCCTCGATCTTTGGAGAAGTAAGGAGGGAGTCAGCAGAACTGCTACCTTGGACTTCTGGAGGGCGGACTTTGGCCTGTTGAGGAGCCTGGTTGACAGAGTCCCTTGGGAGGCAGTCCTGAAGGGGAAAGGGGTCCAGGAAAACGGGACCTTCTTCAAGAAGGAAATCTTCAAGGCAGTGGAGCATGCTGTCCCCACGTGCCGAAAGATGAGCCAGTGGGGAAGAAGACCGGCCTGGCTGAACAGAGAGCTTTGGCTGGAACTCAGGAAAAGACGGAGAGTTTATGACCTTTGGAAGAAGGGACAGGCACCTGCAGAGGGCTACAGGGATGTTATGAGGTTATGGAGGGAGAAAATGAGAAGGGCCAAAGGCCAACCAGAATTTAATGTGGCTACTGCTGTAAAAGATCATAAAAATGTTTCCGAAGACCGGCCTGGCTGAACAGAGAGCTTTGGCTGGAACTCAGGAAAAGACGGAGAGTTTATGACCTTTGGAAGAAGGGACAGGCACCTGCAGAGGGCTACAGGGATGTTATGAGGTTATGGAGGGAGAAAATGAGAAGGGCCAAAGGCCAACCAGAATTTAATGTGGCTACTGCTGTAAAAGATCATAAAAATGTTTCCGTAAATACATCAGCAACAAAAGGAGGGCTAAGGAGAATCTCCATCCTTTATTGGATGTGGGGAGAGACATAGTGACAAAGGATGAGGAAAAGGCTGAGGTACTTAATGCCTTCTTTGACTCAGAGTCTTTAACAGCAAGACCGGTTGCTCTCTGGGTACCCAGCCCCCTGAGCTGGAAGGCAGGGACAGGGAGCAGAATGAAGCCCCCATAATCCAAGGGGAAATGGTCAGCAACCCGCTACACCACTTGGACACACACAAGGCTATGGGGCTGGATGGGATCCACCTAAGGGTGCTGAGGGAGCTGGTGGAAGTGCTCCCCCAGCCGCTTTCCATCATTTGTCAGCAGTCCTGGCTGACCGGGGAGGTCCCAGTTGACTGGGGGTTAGCAAACGTGACGTCCGTCTACAAGAAGGCCCAGGAGGATCTGGGGAATGACAGGGGAAGCACGTGGCAAACAGACTCATGGGTAGAAGGATGGATGAGAGCCAACGGGAGTATCCAAAGGCAGGATGGACAGGTGGACACAGCACCCATCTCCTATTGAGGAACCAAGCCACATTAGCACCAAACACCTGGAGCACACCAACACCGAGCACCCAGACAACACAAACCCACCCCACCAGTACCACCAGTATGGACTGAAAGAGGTCGTGATGGCCGTGCATTAAGAAGGACATGGCCAGGGTATTCTACAACCTGCCCTGCACCATAGACAGAGCTGGGGAGGGCAGCAAGACGTGTTAACACAGTATCGTCGGTGATCTGCTGTAATTGCCAGAGCAGGGTCGGAACGTACCCTGCAATTAAGGACTTCTATTCCTTATAGTTTACAGGGTTTATAGATCTGTGTTGCTTATAGTTCTTGTAGTCCTATAGTCCAGCCTTTGACACATTTAACCCATTCCCATGACTCACAGGTTTCAGTTGGCTGAAGAGGACTTTGCACTCAGACAAATTAAGGACAAAAGGAGAGCACAGCTGGAGAAAAGGTCCTGTTTCCAGTTCCTCTCCAAACCCTCTGGATACCGCAGGAAAGGCAAAGAGCAGAAATATCAAATCCTTAATAGCCTCATCAGTAAAACCAATGAGCGTACCGCGACCTGAGCATCCCGTTAAAGAGCGTTCAAACGAGGAAGGCTACTTGAAGTCCTTAATCCACCGAGCCCTGGTCCTTCCCAGCCCTGCCACCATCTCTGCTCATTTCTGGAGGACCAGGCTAAGCCAAAACCCAACTCAACCCAACAAGACATGTCTTACAGCAGGCCAGAGGCATACAAGGGCAATTGCCTTACACAATCAATTCAAGACCCAGAAAGTTCATGAGGAATTTTTTCAGTTTTGCTAAACAGAAAATTCTTCACTAAAACGTTCCGCAAACATTTCTGGTGTCCGCCAAAACTTGAGGTTTTGCTACAACAAAAGCAGTCATTTTCCCGACCTCAATCGTAGTTCACGCTGATATGCCTTTAACTGCTGCAAAATGCCTGTTTGCAGAACGGGTCAAAGAGCAGACAACACCACCACAAAAAATAAAACCCAACTCAGGGCTTCACCTACCTACGCTACCTGCTATTTATTACACCACTGACTAATCCAGAAGGTCCAAAGTCCACCTTCACGCTAAAGTTAGGCTACTCCTGCGGTTTCCTTGCCAGACAACTATCACAGTATGGGTACACTACTCCATTTTTGGCCAGAGCTACAAATTAATTGGTGTGTAAATTAAAACGTCCAACATGCCTAGAACGGTATTGTACTACAGCAAACTGAGATCAGCTTCAAACATACATATATATGTATATATAAAAAAATACAGATACAAACATACATAGCCTTCTTTCTTGGTCATCAGAAGGGATGCACGCGTTCACAATCAGGGTCGTTATCTTCTACACCTGGTTATTGGAGGCAGAGTAGAATAACGAAGCAAAAATCCTCCCTTGTAAATACATTCCTCAACAGCAGCCAGGCTGCCTGTGACAAATACCCTCAGTTAAACGCCTTCCTCAGGGCAGGACCGACTCATCCCATCAGACCCAGTACAAACCACGCACTGCCTGGGGCTCCGGACCCACTGCTGTCCCCAGGTTTCCATCCTTCACCCTGGAGTTAACCCAGCAAATCGCTGCAACTTGGGCTTGTGTGCATTGGGATTCCTCCTCCCCAGTTTCACTCTCTTAAAACAGTGCCAGGGCAGGAATTCTTAAAAATAATTTAAAAAAAAAGGCAAGTTGACTAATCCCAACCAACAAGAGGGTATGAAGCAGGAATCGGGCTAATTAAACCCTGCCGGAGTCATTCCCGGGGATGTGCCTGAGCACCTGCACTGAGCTCCATGTTCCTTAGCTCAATGACTTTTGTCTAACTCCAGCACAACTGCTATTAAATGCACAACCGAGACGAACAATTATTTTTGCAGCACAAAGCCCTCGGCACGGCGTGCCCAGCAGTGGGACATGCATCCAAACAGCACCAGGAGAGCACAGGGCAAACTCCGGCCGTCTCCTGCCCGCCGAGGGAAGGAAATACTCATCGAGCCACCAGCACCCATCTCTCACCTCCCTTACATCTACTCAAGGCCATAGAACCAGTAGACTTAGCGGTATTTAAATCCTCAAGTGTGGCTTTGCTTTTATCTCCTCCGTGCTGTCCTGGGGAAGCCAAGGAGGTCCCCGAGCTGCTGCAGAGGTGGTCATGCCCCTGGCACAGTCCCCAGCTGCAGAGAGCCTGCTGGAGCAATCATATTTTACATTTCAATGATTTTTCTCTCCATGACTGTGACTGCAGCTAATAATGAGGCAGGATCATGAGGAGCCCGGGGAGCCAGCCCAACGGAGCTGGCTCCTTCAGCAAAGCAGCCCCATCTCTAAATAAAAATCCCAGCACGGCCTCCGAGCCGTCCCTGCCCTTTGTGGAATGACCCAGACATGGTCTCATAATCTAAAATAAAGAAAAAAACCCACACAACAAAACCTTCAAGTACAACCTGCTTTTCCTAACAGTAACTGCAAACGGCAGAGGCTGGAGTTCAGGAGCTCTGCAGCAGAGGTCCTATGGATGTCCCGGGATCGAATCCCAAACTTTCCCTGTCCCCCACACTTATTCCCAGAATTTTTTTCCTATACAATACACAGGAAAAAATCTTCTGTCTCCTTCCCAGCTGCTCCTCAATCCCAAACCAGCACACAAACACTCGCTAAGGATGAATCCTCCCCGAGCCTTGAAGGATAAATCATTTTCAGAAAGGTTTTATGCCAGAAGGTTTATGCCAATTCATTGACTCAAATCAGTGTGCGATCACATTGGCAATATTTATTTGCTTTTGAAAAGTTTCTCCCCAGGGTCAGAAACCACCAATTCATTCCAGCTACTTTATTTAATACAACAACTTTAAGTGAAAACCAGAGAGTTTTCTATACCCAACACTAGCCATTAAAGAGGATTTTTTTAATGCACTAAGTTCTATCCTCTATTAAAAAAAATACTTGGCAAATAACAGTCACTTCGCACAATGGGATGAAAAAAAAATAAAAAATAAATAAATACCCTGGTTTCTTACTCATCCAGAGCTTGCAAGGTATCTCGAGCCGCACAACACCCCAGGAGCAGAAAGGCACAGCTTATTTCCTAGCCTGGCAGAAACACCATTTTGCATGAGGTTTAGAGGCTACGCTTAAATTAGCAATTAACATATCTTAAGAAGTACCTTTAAGAGAGTAGAACATCCAGAAGCAAAAGTAATTATATTTGTTTTAGTAATATAAAGAGCTTCACCTTACAGTAATGAAGGCCAGCCATGCAAACCAGTCTAATCTCTGGTTTAATGCTCCAAATCAAACCATCGCTGGAGATGGGATCTTCCAGGGGCGATGTCCTCTCTCCATCCTGCCCAGCACCCCGCTCAGAGGAGCACAGCGTCCCCGTTATCTCATTACAGAGTAACGCTGGCATCTGCACAAGCTTACGGGGATTGGACTGCGCTTACCTTGGCCGTAGTTTAGCTGCATCAGCAACAGGTTTCTTTGGAGGGCTTTGGCTGGAGAGGAGGGAACGAGCAGTGGCTTTTTTTTTTGCTTCAGCTAAAGAGGGTTTGAGAAACTCCCCTGTCCAGCTGCACCCAGTTTGGCTGGGCACGTCCCACCACTGCCATGCTCCAGCAGGAACTCCAGGGACGTGGCAGGAGCAGGACCGGCTCCAGGTAGCCTTAGACAAACGTTGGCATAGGGTAACTGGGCGATACACCAGTTAGGCAAAGCTTCACCAGTTCTCCAACTGGAGAAAGCGGGAGTCCTCGATGTCACTGCCTCCCCTACTCCTCCTGCACGCACTGGTGCCAGCGGCCCCAGGACCAGGTCTGCACCCTTTACAGCTCCTCTTCTGCTGGGACACACGTGGTGCTAAATTCCCGTTTGCTTCTGCAACGAAATAAAATCCGCAGCCAGATAATCCCAAAGTCCCCAGGTACCACATTGGGAGTGAGAATATATACAATGGTCTCCCCGTAACTAGTCACCTACATGCTTGAAGATTGATGGAGTTTTGGAACTACTCTCATGCTCATAATTAAGCACAGCTGTTAATTAGCTCATTTGATGAGGGCTATTAAATACCAGTCATCCCTACTCTTAAAGGGGCAGAGATGAGACATCACATGGAGAGAGCCTCCACAGCAACTCACAGCTGCTGGTGCTTCCAGGACGGGTTCTTCTCCAGTTTAAGCGTTCCTCAGGGCAGTGCTGAGTCTAACGGAGCAAATTCATCAGCATGGCTTAACAAGCACGGACTTAAGCACCGAGAAAATACTGCATGTCCCACAAGGTCCCAGGAGATCTTCTGCAAGCATCAAGGGGAAGTTAAGGGCTCTCTACACAACACGTAGCAGCTCCCATTGCAGCCCAGTAGGAAGGAGGTGGGAGGACCTGAGAAGACCCACTCGGCCGCTCCGAAGTGGCTCCCCAGCAGTTTCTCTCATCCTGGTTCAAACAGGAGGAGGAGGAAGGACTCCAAGGGCGGTACCATCGTGGTTATGCTAATGCAACACTGCACATCGGATCAATAGGCTTTTAGTAAGACAGCTGTATCGATTCCAGCGGGCCAGATCATCCACGTCTTCCCTCAAAAAGCTTCATCCCCATCCTGCTGACAAGGTGATCCAGGAGGCCTCACCTCTGCTCTTGGAAAGTCACCTCCTGAGCCGTAACACCCCACTGAAGCTCTCCCACTCTTCCCTGCTCCTCTCCTCTGTTCACCCCCATGCCCAGTTACTCTGTCAGAGCATCTTCTGGCGGCCGTCCATCAATGCCCGACTGATCGGCAATGCGGACAACCTCCGCAGCAGGTTGTCTTCTCCCCACCGTGCTCTTGGAGGACTCTACCATATATGAGCTATAAGTGCCCAGCGGAGCTACAAGCCACGGGGCCGAATGCCCACATCTGCACAGAGGTGATGCGCAAGCGAGCACCGGGATCTTCCTTAATGCTTTCCAAGAGCAGGCTAGAGAGCAACACATCTGCTTCATCTCAGGGACCTCCATCAGCAACTGGCACCACCAGGCTCAGCATCTTAAGGCTGCTGGGTTTGTTGTGGGTTTTTAAAGCTATGTTTGCTCTTTTTTCTTATACGCTCGAAGTCACAGGAAACATTTTCCTGCTGCTTCAAAGCCCAGAGCCAGCGCAGAGGGCCCATATAGAAGACGACCCAGAAGGACAGTCCTAAATTTCACCACAACGCGAGTGCTCAGCCCTACAGATGACCCATATGGGTTCAAAGCACCATCAACAGCCCCACCACCCACATCCCTAAAACGTCCCCGCAAGACAGACGGACACCAGCAGAAGGGCCAGCACCGAAACACTAGCTCTCACCAACAATCTTTGTTGTTATTCAAAATTAATTAAAAATTAACGACATGCACAGATTGTCACCAAATCCCCATCACTTCCCAAGTGCCTCATCGAAAAGTCCCTATACAGCAACAGGATCACAAACGATGCCCCAGCAGGCATCTGATTCCCATTCAACAAATGAAGATGAATATAAACCTAACCAAGTTAGCATAAAAACACCACACAGGTTAATTACCTGATCATCAAGTTAAAAATCAATTAATCTGGTTGTTATAACCAGCCAAGAGATAGGGATAACACGGCGCTCGCAGACAGCCTCCCTCCTCCCCAGGGATGCTTGCCATCGCATCCACACACTCATCCGATGAGACGCTGCTCTCGGCACATCACAGCAGTTTAGCTACAGCTTCACTTGTGCTCCCCTTTAGATTTTCCAAGGGAAAAAGGTTTTCCAAACCCGAGACTTTGCTTTTGAAGCATTCCCGAGAAGGACGGAGGTCAGTCGGCTCACAGACAGCCCCGCTGAATCCAGCGGGGCTTCTTAAATTCCCAGACATTCAAAGGAGGAGCGGCCAGATTCACAATTCATCCCGCATCCATTTGATACCGACAGCCAAAAAAAAAAAAATAATCAGTGGCAGCCCCCAATAAAATCAGTGGCAGCCCCCAATATTACATAAAAGCTGTCTGCAAAATGAGTTACAGAAGCAGAAATCTGCAAAGTTAAGCCCAGGAGACCGGCAGGGAGCGGTTCTTTGAGAGGGCTGGTGCCTACCTGGTAGCATCTCCACGCTGACCATAGTCACAGAAGAATTTAAAACACTAAAATTCTCATTATTACGGCAGATGATGCTGGCGCTTTACAGTCTTTCAGCCAAAACCATTCTGAAGCCAAGCACTTTTCTTGATGAGCCCCTGCCTAGCATTATTGACGGCTTTTAGGCTGCCTGCAGCACTCCTGGATAGCCTCGGGAAGACACGGAGCGCAGGGAGAGAGCTTGCTCTATGTCAGTTAGCCCTCCGTACGGGGCAGTGGGAGATGCGAGGAGCTCTTTCATCAGGCCAAATCAATCAGCAAAGATCTACCCGGACACAAACCTCTCGCTAGGAAGAGGGTGGAAAGCCCCAAACCGTGCAGGGTGCATCCCCAGCCTGCTTTGGTGAAGGAGCAGGAACACTCAGGCAGGGTGCAAGGTATCCCACGGCCACAAAACAATAAAAAAAAAATAATAAAAAAAAGCAGTATCTTGATCCCAGGCTCCTTAAAAATCAGCGCCCAACTTTCCCATTATCACGACGACCACTTTTTAGGGGCAAATCTGGGTTTCCCTCTGGGAAGCGATGGGAAGGGTGTCCAGCTGCCATCCCGTTGGCACACCGAGTGCCGGCCCGGCGGTGCGTGGCAC
>NW_009635086.1:0-231 GCF_000690535.1 Cariama cristata | reverse complement strand
TGCAGAACAACAACAACAAAAAAAAAAAGACTCTGGAAACCGGGCACCTCAGGAGCATTTCGGTTAGTTACGGCAGTTGTAAGGGCTGGTTTTTTCCTCTCCCTCCACCCTGATGTTTTAGGAATATGAAGGGGGAGAAAAAAAATTATTCTATGAGGATTTGGGGAAGCTGAGTGTGTTTTAGCTGCGTGTTCACCCGTCCAGGTGACAGAGCCCACGAAGGACGAGACC
>NW_009635085.1:24905-25186 GCF_000690535.1 Cariama cristata | reverse complement strand
TCAGCCCTTTCCACTGAAAACACTTGCAGCCAAAAGGTGCAAATAGCTCAGCATAAAGCCCAAAGCCTGGGTGTGCTCCCAAGTGCAGGGTGAACAAAAGATGCTCACAGCTGCGCAGGCTGCTAATCACTTGGTGGAAACATTTCTCAATTATGCAACAGGCAGCCTTAAATAACCTCCTAGAAAAAAAAAAAACCAAAACCACCACCAAATACTTCTTCTCTCTTGATGCGATATCTTCTTAAAAAGGCAGAGAAGCGCTGAGAGGCAGCAGAGGCAGG
>NW_009635085.1:0-24881 GCF_000690535.1 Cariama cristata | reverse complement strand
GCAGAGTGGCTGTGGTGCGAGGGGTAGGCCAACAAGGATCGCACGCTGGTAAACCAGGCAGCTGTGGCAGACCGGGATGGCTGCTGGGCACGGAGCAACGGGCTTGTTTGTGAAAAGGAGCTTTCTTCGTTTCATTTGCAGAGGGGAAGATGAAATGCGGCAGGCAGGCAGGCAGGCAGGCTGGCCACTGGCCTAGCAGGCAGGAGGAGGCTGTGACAAGCAAGAGGGAGGCAAAAAATGGCTAAAAGAGGAACTGGGAAGGAGAATGTACCCACAAGGAAACTCTTCTCCGGCGGCAGTGTGACAGCACTCTCACTGCATGACGGCGGCTGCCGCTGCCCTGATGTCCTGGCTGGCTCGGGGCCCTCAGCACACCCAGCCCCATCCCGGCATGGGCAGGCAGCAACGAGCCTCTCAAACTGGAAACCACAACGGTGGAGACATCAGAACACTGGAGCAGATGGGAGACCATGCAGGCAGCGAAGCTGTGGAGATCTACCAGCCCCTGAAGATGGTGGAACTGAAGGCATGGTTTGAGGGCATCAGATGAGTGTGTGTGATGTGCTGCTCCAGCCAAAGGCCTGCTTCTCATCTGACATCTTCTGGCAGCAATCGCTTTTGAAATGGTTGGAAGTACCTGTGAGATTTTGGAAAAATATGACAATATTTTCATGTTGCTTGGAGACATGTGGCTGGAGAGGAGAGCTGTGTCCAAAACAAGACATCCTGAACTGACATAAAGAAAAACTGAGACTTAAGTACAAGCATTTGCACCTAAGGCACGTAGATACATGTGAAAAGCACCTAGATAAAGTGTCTGAGGAAAAAGAACTATTTTCACATGGGAAAGGAAATGGTTGTATGAATCATGATATACTTCCAACTTAGATTTTACAGTAGTGAGGTTTCAGGGAGGATAGATACTGTATAAAAGTTGGCAGAATTTGTTTTTAAAACATGTATCTGTGGAAATCCTATACTTTGAACAACAACAACAAAATAATTAAGTGACAGAAGTCAGAATAAACCACTTCATTTAGCAAAATAGCTGCATGATCTACCAAATCCTGTCTTGTGATGACAAGCCATATGAAATCTGTGCAGATAAGCCATCACCAGTGGCTAGTTTCCCCCGTGTCTCACTGACAAGAGGCGGGGAGGAGTATGAGTAATTAATACCCAGGGGGAAAGTAGGGGACATCTGTTGAAGTAATCCCTCATTACTCTCAAGTGGGTATTGATCAAATGAAATCAAATATGCTTTTGTACTCATGTTCCTCTGGATAGCAGAATCTGGAGATGGTCCAAGCAGAAGTAGTCGAGGGGGCTGTGAGGTGGCCCGGCAGTGCAGCATCCCACCCTCCGCTGCGTGCCTGGGGTGGTGGAGGAGGTGGGACAGGAGGAGACCCCCTGCTGAGGTGACCCCATGCACCCCACTGCCGGTGGGCATGGGGGACAGACTCATCCAGACTAAGTGAGTATTTAAGGGTGATTTTTTTTTCATAAGATGTTCACATGTGGTCTTTGATTAAGCTAGAAGTAGGAGGACAAAAATGAGCATTTGAAGGTTGGAAAAAATCACCTGTCATTTGTTCAGGAAACTCAGGTTATTCTGTGACTGTGCAAGAGAAGTTTCTGGGTGTGGTGTGACTTATCTTTTCCTGTTTCTCACTGTTATTCAGCGAGATGATGGCTTTTTAATTGCAGTTGTTATCTGTATGTGATAAACTTATTTCTGGTGACAAGATAAATAATGTTGTAAGCAACACCTCATTTTCCTCTCACCGGTTTCTTTGGTTAAGTAATTTACATTAGTTATGGAGGAAAGCAGAGCACAATGTAAATATACCCTGTCCTTTTTATCCAGCCTTTCAGTAATATTGTATTGTGCCAGGTAAGGACTTGATGTTCAGATTTTGACATTATGCACAATGATATCGCTAAAAGCTTATGTTGCTTTGATACAGAAAATTTTACAATAATAAGCTGCAGTGTTAAAAAAAAAACAACAAAGCAACAAACCTGTCTGCTTTCTCTTTCTTCACCCTGATCGCAATTTTTCAGGAAAAATTAGTTGTACAAAGTTTTTCCTCTTAAATTTGTAATTACAGTTCTCTTGAAATTTCAAAGCCTGGAAAGATTTAGAGCGCAGATACCCTGGTTCATTTGCTGTGAGCAAGGCTAAACACAATTCTGCACATCGGTCTGCCCCAAGCAACTGGTGCCGTATAAACCTGTCCGTCCACACGCTCACCTCCAGCTCTCTAGGAATCATTCTCAAAAAAGCTGAGATGGATGAACCAGAATTCAATGGCAAAAAAAGTTGGGTCCTCATGGGTGACTGGGGTGGTGTCAGCAGTTAGAAACTCACACCTTGCTCACACCTCACCCCACGGTTTGGGTAGGGGTGAATGGCTGGGCCAGGCAGCAGACGGACCGCTGAGGTGTTCCTTCCTCCCATGCTGGAAACACACTTGTCTGGGGACTTTCTGAGATATTTGCTTTCAAAATTCATGGAAAATATGACAAAACCTGAAAAAAAACAGATTCTGCTAGTCTGTGTTTATGGAAGCAGCAGACAAAGAGATTTCAAGGGGTTTTGCCACACATCCTAAAGATCCTGGGCCATATTTTGTGTGGTGTGGAGAGGACTGATGGAGGCTGCATTGAGCTTGGGGTGAAAACAAGCTGTAATGAGCCGACTTCCCTGGCTTTCCACATTGCCTTGGTCATGCTGGAGGGCCCAAGGGGAGCACTCTGGCTCCTGCACCCAGGGACCACTGCGGGGATTGCCGGGCAGGGCTGGTTGCCCTGAGCTGCCTTAGTGCCCTGCTGGGAACTGCCTCAGTTTACAAACACACGGACATTAGGGTGAAGCAGCAGCACTGGTGTTTGCTGGCATACAAAATATGTGGAGAGGAGGAAAGAAACAGAAATTCTGCCCACGGTGAGGTGGCGGGGTTCCCGCTGCACAGCAATATGCGGCTGCTCTCCCAGCACGACCAGACCTCCCGAGCACCTGGACACTGGTATGAACCAGGGCTGGTTCACCCGGACTGTGCCCGCCAGCCGGCACCTGAGAGTCCGCTCCTGCCCTTCTTCTGGGTAATGAACTCTTTTTGAAGAGGCAACACTGTAATCTCCTGTAGTCACAAATGGGAAACCCCTTTTTTTGCAAATGACCTTGTAAAAGCACCATTTAGACTCTCCCCAGACGGAGCCTCCAGAAAGAAAAATTCCTCTTCAGACCTCTCAGGCCTGAATCTGTTGGAGAAAATTGGTCCTGAGGTGTCCTCAGTCCTGCAAGTTGCAACCTGGAGTCCTTGGAGCTGAGAGGGACAGGGAAATCCACGATAAATGATGTTTCTCTTGAGAAAAGGCCTTAACAGGCTTCCCTTGGGTTATCTTCAAAGCCGGCTCCAACACCAGCCCCCCACTGAGTGGGGCCAGGACCCCCAGAGAAAGAAATATCCCCTGGACAACAAGGTGTTTTCATTTCTCCTTTGGGGATGGGATACCCTGTGCTCTATCCAGCTGAGCTGCCACATATCTCACCTGCGCCATGGGAACATCACGCTTGGGATCCCGCTGGGAAAGACTGCTGATGGGACATGGGACATTTGAGCACAGCCTGGATCCGGGCTGAGCTGGCTTGCAAAAAGGCTTGGACCTGGACAAGGGGGACCCAGCAACCCACCCCAGGAGTCGGCGAGCAGAGACAAGTGTAGGTATGGTCGTGCTGACCTCTACTCATCATGAAGCACCCCATAGCAGAGAGGCTGATGACAGTTGGTCTACTGTAAATTTGTCATTTTTCATTTCTTTTAGTTAGGAAAAAAAAAAAATCTCAATTCTTCATAAGCTTCCCCCCCCAATATAAACTAATCTGAGAGCTCTTTATTTCTCACTTACATAGCACTTATTATTCTGATAGCAAATATACTTCTAAGTTCTTTTACTTGTGTCCCTATGTAAATCTTGGTACAAATATGTGAATTACAGTTTCTTAAATTAACGCTTTCCTCTTGAAAGTTTTCAGTGACCTGACGGAGGAAACCAATAGTGCATTGCTTTCTCTGATTTAATATAGGAAAAAATAATTTTGTTTTGATTGTGTTTGCAGTTAGTTTAGCCCTTGTACAACACAGCAATTGAGTAGAATTAAAAATAACATCACATTTTCCGGACTGAGGGACCAAAGGGTCCTTTCCCCAGCTGTGCTGGAGCAGCTCAGTAGCCAGAGAATGGCAGTGGAGCGGGGTGGATGGTGCAGACACGTAGGAGTAGGGAACTTTTTGCATTGCCACATAATGCCAAAACTTGACGGTTGAACTCTAACCCAGCACCTTGTGTGTCATCCATTTGTTCTTTTGACATCTGACTTGTTTACAGCATGAACACTTCTCTCCCACATACAAGGATCGAAACTCTCCGAAGCCTAGTAGCAGATGCCAGATAGGGTGGTTTACACATTTTGAACAGAGGATAGGTAAAAAATTTTACCTGGTATGAAACATTTCAAAGAGTTTGACTTTTTGCTTATTTTTCATGTGGATTAGATGAGTACATAGGGGCTACTAAAGGTTAATGACACTGGAGAGCCTTTATACTGTAGGTTATCTTCCTAGGCCAATTTTTGTCTCAAGTCAAAAGTTTCTTGCAGTTCAGAGCTGACAGTCAATGGCCTGTGCAAAATGCTTAGATCTTTTCAAAGGAATTCCACTTCATCAAAACAGAACATGAACATTTGTAGAAGGACGAATTTAGGAACATTTTGGACATCTTCCCAAGTCCGAGTTGCAATCACATCGAGGGAAAATCAGAGGCTGGCAAATCTAAAGGCAATAAAGAATTTTTTATTATCAAATTGATCTCTGTGGTAGTAAATATCTTCTCTGGAGATAATAAAATTCTAAACATAGAGGGAAAAAAGTGTTCAGTAAACATCCTGGTTCTGTATCTAACATTTCCCTTAAATATTAATGTAATGGAAAGTATTGTTCTTATGTGATACAAGTAAATAACATCACTTCTTCCTGAATGCAACTTACACCCACAAATCCCCCACCAGTTGCTTGAAGAAGGAGGAAAACAAACGGTGTCATTCAATGTTAATTATTAGAAAACAAAGCTTCTTAAATAAACCTGATTCCATGCTTTGCTGATGTCAATTACTAGCCTGGTTGATAAAAGCAATTACGTAGACTTTTGTGAGGTATTTGTTTTGGTATTGTACAATGTTTGGACAGAAAAATCTATCAGCTTTTGCTGGCGAAAAACCCATGCCCATTAAACTGAGAACTGGTGCCCCGGCAGAATTACTAATAGGTTGGCAATAAGAAATCTTCAGCACATGACTTCTCTAGTTATTTTCTGCAGAGATCAGTGCCAGATTTGATCTCATTCTACATTTTCATCTGTGGCCAGGAAGAAAATATTAAGTCACTACTGATAAAGAGCAAAGATGACAGGAAGACTGGGAAACAGTAAAAACAGAGGAGGCAGACAGTGTAAAATAGATGGATTAGCAAACTAGACCCACTGAAACAAACGCACTTTAATACAGGCAAATACAAAGTGGGGTATTATATCCTGAGAACAACAAAGAGGGTAGGGGGCACAGCGGGTAAATAGCTCAATATGAGGTCATAGTTCATTCCAGGGGTAAAAGGGAATGATGCAATTCATGGATGTATAAGCAAGCTAGGAGAAGAAATGATTCCTGCCCGTGTATGTCTCATTGCAGAGATTTTTTTTCCATGCTAGTAATTCCGAGTCTTTTTACTGGTACTTCCCAGGTCTCGCTGAGATCACAATGTTATCTCTATTATGAATATTTTTCCACTGCAAAGATGGTGTTTATCCCTTGATTATGGCAATAAGACACTACAGAAATAGATACAAGCCAGCTAGATGAACATCTCACTTAATTTCCTTATTCATGCCACAGTGGTTTACTCTCATCTCCCCTGATAACCTTGAAAACCTCAGAGTAAAAAAGTGGGTCATCTATTTCCCCCAATTTATAACATTAATCATTGTGTAAGCCGGATACAAATTTCCCTGGTACATCTCAACTGTGTTATGATTCAAAAAAGCTAAACATAGCAACCTGCACCCAACTGCAAGCAGTGTACACAGAACTGTGACCCCGTACTTTTCCTTGTCTTTTGACAACATTTCAGGCCTTTTGCTTTGTTAGAAAGAGCAATCGATGATGGAGCCAGGTAGTTCTTTCTTTGATGCAATTCCATTGACTACAAAGGAAAACCCTGTTTTCTTGAATGCATTATTAATGCAAGTGGAGGATATATTGTCTTTGGCAATAATGCCACGTTATCTTGACATTAACACTTATTCAAACAGCCCTGCCCTGATGCAACTGCATTTGCGCTGATTTTCTACACTGGGAACATGTTGAGCCTGAACTGGGAATTATTTGAGAATTCAAATAGATTTCTAGAACACTGGTAAAATAACCAAGGAAATGGTAATGAAGTGGGCTTGGTATTTTGCTGTTGTTTAGTGCAGAGACACGCATCTGGTTCCACATGCTCCCTTTGGGCAAGTTTCATTCTGATTTCTCTATACCCCATGGAGTTCCTGAAATAAAACAAGACAAAGTGACTTCAGAAAAATGAAAGAGGAGTCTCAAAAGGTGAGACTCAGCTGATCCCAAAGTTATGCTGTTAGTGGGGAGTGAGTATGTCCTCAATGCAGATAGAAATTTATTTACATATTGGACCTTTCACTCAGGATGTCAGTGCATACTGTAATCATCAATTAATGTAATCTCATAACTACTGAGGAAAATTCGGGAAGTGCTATTTCTCCAATTTCATGCAGAACAAATATATAAATGGGAGAAGTGAGAGGTTAATTACCCCAGATATGCAAGGCATTTAAACGCGTAACACCCACGGATTTCAGGAGGCACTAGTTGCCATAAGTTTTGAACGTCTCTGTGGTTTGCCCAGCATCAAACTGACCAGTTAGGAAGCTATGAAGTAAAAGGCAATCTGCGTATCGCCCTGATTTTCTAACTTTCTCCAAGAGGAAACATCACCTTAGAAATGGGTAGTGACATTCATCTCATCAAACGTGTCACCTTTACAGTGTAAACACCTACCTCTGGACTTGTCATCTGGACGCTCCTTGTAGTCAAGGGAGGGAAAGACAACAGAGTCAAATTCCACCTTGAGTGTCTGCACCGCAAAAGCGGAATATCAAAATGCAGCCTACACCAGCTGTGGTCATCCACTTACCCTCTCCTTTCGTATTTGCTATCCTGAGATTCACCGGAAAAAATTACAAAACATATCCAGGGGATTTCCACGCAGTCCTTGATGCTATCTTTAGAGTGCTTTAATGCAGTTTCAGAATAAAGAACTTGTTTGTACTTTTTCTTGTGTCTACTTGTCTCTGCTTCACCCAGCTCAAAACAAGAGAATTTATAGATTAAACACTTACTGGCTCCACACGCCTATAAAGTTATCATCTCCTGGTTTTGCTGACCTCTGTGATGTCCCATGATTATTTTCCATTTATTATAGGCTTTGCTGGATTAATTTTATCTCCTGATGACATTTTCATCATCGCAGTATTAAAATAGAGATTTAGTCAATCTTTTATACATTAGCAAGGATTTTTAAATAGCTTATTGCTTTTTGACTGGGGAAAAATAAGTCACGAACAATATGATCTAGCTAGACTTTCCCTGGAACTGAAAATATTTAGCTACACCCTGAAACATAACAGAAAGAGCATGTTAATAAAATGAGGTTAGGCACAAACACAGCTCCAGCAGCTATACTACAGATGTTATTATTACATACTGAAACTTCATTGTAGAGAAGAAAAAAAAGAGATAAAACCTACCCATAACTGCTGTGTTTGCTGCTGGACTTTGATGAGAACTTAATTCGAAGTTATTTCCAAATAGGAAGGGTTGTTAACTCAAAAGAGTAAACACTGTGAAATTTGGAAGGTCAGCCCTTTGCAGAGCGTGGCCAGACTTCTGTATTTCTAGAGATGAAGCCATCTGCAAGGCAAGCAGAAGGAGGAGCGTCAGGGGTGGAAATTTTCAGCAAGTCAAGCTTGTGACCTTCGCCTTCTCCAAAGCCTCAGGGAGCGGAGGAACGTGCCTGCCCTGGGAGCCAGCTCACCGGTGGGAGCAAACCGAGGGGCACCCAGAGCCGGAGTGAGGGTGGGGGAAGAGTGAGGCAGAAGTCTCATTGCGGTGCACAATGAAACCACAGGTACCTTGGGGAGTTGGTTAAAGCTGGAAATGCTGTGCCATCTGCAGCACGTGCAGATGTGGAAAGTATAACGAAGCCCTGCACGTTAAAGATCAGATCGTTCCTGGTCCCAGCTGTTGGCAGGTTTCTCTTCTGGGAGAGGAGAGTGAGCCTGGATCAGAGAACGGATGCGTGACAGTGAGGTAACTCAACGTTGTAAATGATGTCATGGCTGCAGTCAACTTACAATGGGCAGACACATGAAAAACCCAAATCCTCAGCAAAAATCTTACCACTCTGAGGAGAACTGAGTGCATAGCAGAGCCCAGAGTAGAAATCTGGTGTAGCCCCAGTGCAGGGGAGATGAGCAAAGCTTAAAGGTCTGATGTAACAGCAAAATGTCTGAACTGAAGGTCGGTTAATTAAACAATGAAACCCCGACGATATGAAATTCTGCCTTAATAGGTCTTCCGTGCTGAGTGCCCAAAAGAAAAAGCGAGAGGAAGAAAATTCTGGTGATGAATATGTTAAATTTGACATTCATGTAGACTCAGGTTTGGCTGGGCCTGATGAGGCCTGAGCTACATGTCTGGTCTGAGTAATGCATTGTGAACTGTAATGGTGCACACTACTGATATGACTCAAATGCACAGGAGTGCCGGCAAGCACCGGAGGCTTTCCTGCCTCCAAGCACCTAACCTGGTGCCAGCCTTCAAAGAGCACAGCTCTGCCAAGGGTCATCATTCATTGCTCTATCACCACCACCCAAACTTCCCTTTTTTAAAAAAAAAGTCTCTGGAAATGATGACTTTTTTCTTTTAGGCAAATGTTGGCTGGTCTAGACATGCACATGATTGTGAAAAAGCCATGCAACATCATCCTTTTCTCTTAGGCTGTGCATTAATAATACGTAAATGAAAAACAATGTGACCTCTTCCCTCCAGTAAAAATAACTTTTGTCCTCATTACAGGATAAATAAGCTATAACCTATCGTGCTGAAATATCAGTTTGGCTACTTTTCCTGCCTTTTAAGTGGTTGTGCGTTAAGGACCGCAGCAAAGGCTGAGACGCCTCATTCTCATTAAACTGTAACCAGCCACCAAGACATGCATCTGTTTAAATGCAATGTCTTCACAACGAGGTCTGCTTAGATTTAGCATGCCTTTGTGGCATGAGGATCACAACAGCAGCCATTTAGAGTGCATCTTTTCACTCTAGAATGTAAAAAAGAAAGTGAGAGACTGTTTTTATATGATAGCTGGCCAAATCCCCATCCTAGTTACCCTACAGAATACCTGGAGTAAAGCTGCAGAACCCAATGGAATTACTAAAGGTTTACACGAGTATAAATGTTGATGGAGTTCGCAGTAAGATGTTTCCCAGGCGTCACTGCAGTTGTGCACTCTTCTGTCACCAGTGTCAGGGGACAGGAAACGAAAGGAGTCCTGCGCCAAGTGATGTTAGTAAGCGGGAATTCTGAGCGGGTGATCTCATGCTACGCCATACTTCACGCTGTGACCAAATTCTGCCCCACGGTAGAATCCTCAGCGGTGTATCTGAGAGCGGTCAGTAAGAAAAGTATTGGTTTCAAAGCACAAACCACTACACTGTCACCAGTGTCAGGGGACAGGAAACGAAAGGAGTCCTGCGCCAAGTGATGTTAGTAAGCGGGAATTCTGAGCGGGTGATCTCATGCTACGCCATACTTCACGCTGTGACCAAATTCTGCCCCACGGTAGAATCCTCAGCGGTGTATCTGAGAGCGGTCAGTAAGAAAAGTATTGGTTTCAAAGCGCAAACCACTACACAGAGTTGCGTTCCTCGTAGCAGATCCCCAGCTCACTGGCTTTGCTTTACATTGTAAATGAGGAGGGGATTTTGACCCCCTTCTTGTGATGTGCTACCAACCAGCAGCTTCTTTAAAAACCAGTACTGGTTGGGAATCGGACTACCTCAGGATGTGCGTTCGTATGAGCTCATGTGAATCCCTTGACACGGAGCCATAACCAGAGAACAAAACCTAAGTTTCCCCCCTCCCCAGTAATTCACCAGGGGAAATCTGACTTCCTGCCCAACACCACGGATGTGTAGAGATGGGGGGTGGTGGGAGGGGGGACAGGTTACTTACGTAGTATTATTTGCTTTAGTGAGGCTGGAGGAGGGGGTAGTCTGGATAGCATGCTGTAGGCTGTCTTTCAATATTAGACACAGGGAGTTTTTTGAAAATTAACATTAGTACAAAAAGAAGTCATCATAAAACTCCCAAGCAAAATTACCTGCTCTTATTTTAGGTTTCTGTTTGACAGACATTAAATACTTTTTTTTTTTTTTGTAGTATGTATATATGTATGTACATATCCATACAGGCATTTTTTCAATAGACATTTATCCTGACAAATAGAGACGCAATCACGCCGGGCTGACGAGGTTTCCTGCAGCAGCTGTTTGGTGTAAAAGGGCTGCGAGAGCCCTTTGCAGGGGTGCTGGGCTGCCCCCCGGGAGGCAGCAGGAGGGCAACCACGGCGCCAGCAGCCGGCAGTCCCGGACCGCGGCGATCTGACCGAGTCGGCTCGGCCACCGGTCGAGAAGTGGCAATGCTCTTCCAGGAGCTGGACTGGGCTGTGAGGTACAGCTAAATGTGTCCTACTAAACTGAACAGCTGGAGGAATAACCCGTGTAAGAGGTAGTGGCAGTCTTCTCCAAAATAACCATGGATGGTCAAGGAAAGGGGAGTTAATGAAGTAGCGGCTCAATTAAACCATTTCCAAACATTTTGTCTTTCTTCCTATGCAGCTAGGACAACCCTTCTGAACAAGGCAAGGGTTGATGCTATCGGGTTTTGTTACTGATGTGGCAGAAAGCGTCAGCACAGAAATGACTGAACAAGTTTGCATTAGCCCATTGAATCTGGTCCCATCAGGGACAGGTTTGCTGCACGGCGTGTTAGACCTGGGCACCTCAGAAACGGAGCCCTTGGATGTAAAGGCACGTGTACTTCCAACTCCGGACTTTAAGGGGCCTTGGCAGTTTAATATAAACTGAAATTGTAACTTTAGTGTTGTGGTTTTCTGTTGCAGTGCTGTACGTATTACGCTACAGCGTCCTACTCAAGTATGCAGGATAAAATGATGCAGTTGCTGCTCCTCTGTGGCTCTCACCTGAACAAAACATGCATCATATCACCGTACTGAACCACGTATTTTGCATAGATGGAACGCATAAGCTAAGGTCATGTACTGTGGCCCCATGGCCCCAGGTGCACCAAGTTATGCTTGGCATGAATTTTTTGAGATTTATATCCAAAACACTTGTAGGCAACATCTAGATGCTACTGAAATCTTCACAGGCCCCCTTAAATACTGCCTGAAATCCTTCAGCCTCTCTGTCAGTAAATTCCCCAGGTATTGTGGATCTCTCTGCTGAGGCTGTGTCCCCGTCCCCATGCTGCAGAGATGCTCAGAGGCTTCCTGGTGCCAAAGTCTCAGCAGGACTCTCAAACGAAGCATCGTCCTGGGCATCTGAACTACCAGGTCTGGCCCTACCAGATACTCCTGCCCACTCTTTGCCTCCTAAACATTGCTAGGGATGAGCAGGTTAAGATTTTTTTTTTTTTTCAGTAGGTGGACTACCTCCTTGACATAGCAGCCTAAAAGTCCCTGCTGTGCCTGTTCAGAAGAGGAGCTTAGAGTCAAGCATCCCAGTCACAGGTGGGAAAGACACCTTAGCATATCCCAAGAGCTGTGGTCTCATGATGGGGGTCTTTTGTGTGTGTGTGTGTGTGTGTATCCTGATCACTGAACTGCTTTTTCTCCTATGCCTGTCACTGTCAGCTGCCAGGAATGGATGATTTAACTGACTTTAGACACTCCTGAGGAATGGGGTGGTATCTACTAGGCCAGTCTGTAGCATGTGCAGGGACATCAGGATGAAAGACAGCTGGCAAAATGGCTATCACTTGCAATTCAATCCAGCACCTAAAAAGTAGATATGAAGCCACTCCTACGTTTACACTAACCCAGACAAATGTTCTTCATTTCCATTTATTGCATTCCTACTTGCTCTAGGCCATCGGTGGGTCAGCTCAAATCTGTACACCAAGTTGCATGGCAAGTAACTCATGAATGGCTCATCAGATAAGACATCCTTACTTAAATAACCACTTCTGGAGAACGACCTCGGAGAGGCACGGTTCGCCTGTGAGGTCTGCCCGCAGCGAAGGACTGCGGGTCCCCTCCGTCTGCAGGTAGCTCTTCTTGTCCGCTCTGCTGGGAGAGGGGACTGCTGTGCGGGATGGGGATGGGCTGAACAAGTGCAGGAAAAAAGGATGGGCAGATGGCTCCTAGGGCATAAACATAATGCCTTTCCCTTCTGTGTAACTGTGGAACATTGCAGCCTTGCAGTGTAACAGCGGGGACTCTCCGTTCTTGCTTTCCCTGCAAACCGCCGACCACGCCGAGCCCTGCCTGGGGCTCCCGGGATGAACACTTAGGTCAGTAGCCTGATGTAAGTGCTTTGATGTAGCATAGTACTCGCTGTTTGGTGCTCCCAGAGTTGTTAAGTGGCCTAGTACTTCAGATCACACCAAAAACTGGCCGGGCAGAGCACTGAAGTATCAAAAGATAAACCTATCTTCTCTCTACACTGAAAATGTAGTAAGTGCTTTCTTCTTTTCTATATGGTAAGTTATCTACTAATATAGCAGATAGATCCCTGAGAAATCCAGGAACATAGATAACATTCAGATCATCATATAATCATCTAAAAGTATCCATTCCCCAAACAAAAGGAGTATGTAACCACAGCCTGCACAGCAATCCCTTCCTGCACTATGTTAGAAGGAATTGCAGGGCAATGCAAGTAGTCGTTGAGCCAATTGGTTTATATTAGTTTTGCCTTTCTGCTAAGAAAAGAATATCTGCTTGTGAAAGATCTGTGTCTTAGCAAAGAGACTTCCAGAAGTGGTCACAAAAAGGGAGACTCCAAATAAAAGTTCTCTCTTGCAGAACAGGAAGGAAAATAAAATATATGAACTTGAAGAAGTGTCTGGGCAAAGAGAAGAAAGCATCAGAGGGTCAAAATCCCCTAAGGACATTAGGGAAATACCAGAGTATTTAAAAAAAAAAAAGGCCCTACTAGCTTTAATGTTCCCACACAAGTAAATCACAAGAGACAGGCTGGGCACTCATTTACATGGGAGCTTCAGAATGAGACAAGCCTCATGTGACTTCAGGGTTATGAGTAATGGGCCCAGAAAGCAGCAGAGAAACATCAGTGGGATCCGGGGCAGTTAATCCGAAATCCTTCCTCTCTGCAATTAACAGGAACTGGAGTTATCAGCCTTCTGACACCGAAGGTGTCGTGATGGAGGCTCTGCCTTTCCAGCGAGCAGGGGCTGATGGCTGCTGAGGCTGGATGCCATGAGCTGCCTCCATCTCCTGGTACCCAGTTGCAGACATCCCTCCCAGTCTTTGCCTGCTCCTTCAGCACCAAGGTGTCTGCCTGGTGCAGAAGTTCGATGAATCGGGCAGACATGTGAGTTGCATGAGTTGTAAAGAAAGGGGAAGGAGGGTACAGATAAATAGAGAGTCGGATTTTGAAAAAGAGGACTATGCTGTAGAGATGGGGTTGGTAGATGCAGCAGGCTCTGTCTGGGGGGGAGCAGGCTGACTTCTAGGTTGTGTGCTCCGAAAGGAGAGGTACGTGAGTCCAGAGGGAGCTGGGCTAAATTGTAAGGAGAGCAGTGAGTGTCAGGAAGGTGGACAGGCATGCAGGAACAGGGGCTGGGGAGCTCAGTGAATTACAAGGACCAGCTAACCTATGGCAAAAGTACTCAGGAACTTAACATCTACGTGGTTTCAACTGGGACAGCACTGAAGGATGTGCTGAGGTGTGCTTCTGAACTGCTGGGAGGGATTAAAGAGTTAACCAGGATAGAGAGCGGCTGACCTGGAAAGGTCAGCCTCCTAGGAAAGGGTCCTCTTTCCTGACTGCACAGGGATGTCTGCAGCCCCGAAATCATTTTTTCCTTCAGGTCATGGGCAACACCTAAAAGTCATGGTAGTATACAGTATTGCCTGTCTTGGCAGAGGTCTGGAACACCCGAGTGCCGGTACAGGCATACTGATGCCATACTGAGGGAGTGTTACAGCACAGAAATCCCCTGGAAGTAGGGCTGGGTTAGGCTGAGCTTGGGATGAGAAGAAAACACCGCTTTCAAGTACTTTTTCAAGTAGCACTTGGCAACTTGCTTTTCAGGAGCTGTCGAGCAATCCAGATGCCAAGACCAAAAGGCGAGGGACTTCCCTGCAGTCCCTGGTGAGGAGAGGTGGCAGGGCTGGTCGATGCCTTTGGGGCTGCCCACAAGGGTGGGCAGAGATGGGGTACACGCTGCCATCCCTCCCTCCCAAGGTAGCACTCAAGAACACTGGTTGCGAATCCCTGCCGTAACTGGTGGATGAGTGAAGAAAACAAAATCAAGTCAGTCTAGCTTAGCTTCCCTTGCAGCCTGGTCCTGCACCATCCTTACTCTCCCACGCCTGTACGTCTGGGGACTGAAGATACTCTGCACCCACAGAAGCCAACTCCTTATGCACAGGTCCCTCGACAGTACCAAGAGCTCTTCCTGAGAGACCGCTGATGTAAACTGAGAGTACGCAGAGACTTACAGCAAGTTATCACCTCTTCAAAGCGCTCAGCTACATCATCTGAACCAGGGTGTACTTGGTAACATACTGAAGGGTGGTCCTGAACAGAAATGCTTTCTCAGAGGGTGTCCCACACTCAACTGTGCTCTCTCTCATCAATATAAAATAGCAAATTCAATCCTTCAATAATTTATTTCTTTGTATCAGAGAATGTTTTTCAATTATACATTTAAGTTTGTAACTTTCAACAAAAGAGTAAATATATGTAAAAAAAAAAAATCCTAGCTGTGCAAATTTCAAGTTGCATTGTTTCAAATAATATAAATATTTTAATAAAACATATGTTCACATTAAGTTTCACAAAATATATAAATTTTAACAGAAATAAGTCATGAATTATTTAATTTTTTTTTTCTTTTTAGAAACTGTTTTCTAAAGACTAGAAGAAGATTCTAAACTTGAGAAGCCACTTAGGAGAGGTATCACCTCCAAAATCATAGCAGCAAAACAGATGCTGAAAACTCAAAAGGTGTGAAAGGAGAAGAGAGAAGCAGGTACCAGGCACAACGGTAAAGGCAAGGACGCTAAAGAAAGTATTGCAGATCGAGAAGTGGACGCATGAACTCCAGGAGTAAAATCTCAACCCTAAAGCACTCCGTTACTGAGCTCCAAGCTTTGCACGATAACAGAATCACATTAAGGATAACAGAAAGAAGTGTGACAGAAATGGAGAGGGAGGGTACGAACAGCAGCACACATATTCCCAACAGTTACAATGCAGGAGAAAAGAGTTGCTCTGGTTTCAGAACTGAAGCCAAAGACAAAGGAAAGGGCTTTGGGGTTTTCTTGTCTGTTGGAGGCAACTCCTTCCATCCGAGTGCGGAACAGCAGGATTTAGTTTTCCCATCACACACATATGCTCATGAAAGTTGCTTCTGTAATCACCTGTCTTTCCAGCTGGTTTGGGATTTGGGAAAGGATCTAAATGCTGGTCAGGTCAAGCATGTTAAAGGAGCAGACCACTTCTGGGCATGTTTCTGGCCGCGGTTTGCTTAGGGCTCTCCAAACACAGAACCGCTAGCCATTAACACCCTGAACGCCTGCGGGAGCTCCTGCCTTGACGAACTCTGTAAGAACACCAGCAAGGACACTGGCAAGCCAAAGCGAGTTTCTTCAGACATCAACTGCAGACATCAGCCTGTCCTGGGGGATCCCTCTCAGGAAAGACTTGTCTCTGACTGACGTACGCGGCCAAAAAGAGCTCCTGCACCTCCGACAGTAGCCACGGCTCCTCGCCCGGGAGCAGGGGAGGTATTGAGAAAGAGGCAGAACTGGGAAGTTCTTTGGATTCAAATGCTTCACACTTCCTCCTGGGAAGTCCAAGAATTAAATATGGCATTGTAGGAGCTTAGTCATGAACGACAGCTCTGTGCAGAAGGCAACCTGCCCTTCTCAGCAGTCCTTGTATGCAGTGTTTAGAGGAAGTAGACATTTATTCCCATTCTTGGGAATAAACACAAACACAGGCGGACAGCTTGTATTTCCCCCCGCCCTCCCACTCCCAGGACTGTTAAGTGTTTTGGACATAGCACCGTTCCAGTGAAGGTAGTAGCTGGCATCACTTTCTTGTTCTTTACCGACTCCTGCCCTCTGCTAGCCGTAGATCTGTTTGAACTGGTAGCATTCATTGCAGTAGCCGCTGCACTTGGCATTGCCATAGTGATCGCAAGCAGGGGCTCGGCACCGTTGATTCGGGGGCTCCTCCGCAGCTGGGTCCCTGGCGTTCCCCAACGGCGAAAGCTGCCCAAGGCGCTGGCACTCCCGGCACAAGTCACCGCTTCTGCAGGCCAGGTTGTTTCTACACGAAGCCACAGCACACTGTCTCTTCGCGCTACTCAACGCTGCTCGCTGCAAATCTCTGTGCTGTCCCGTTCTCTTGAAAAACATTAAAACACATTGTCAGTCTCTGCGCTGGCAGCACAAGTGGCTTTTCATTTACTTTCAACTCTGCTCATGGCTTGTATACGTAACCACTGGGGGTTGGTGCAGACACATGCTGCTTCTGAAAAGTACAATACCAAGAGCCAAGCTGGGCTTTACCAAAGAAAATCACAAATTCTGTCATTTCTTAGAAAAAAATGGGGTTTGTCTTTGGTAAGTCTCGATTCTAAAAGGGCCAAAACAAACCAAATTAAAAAAAAAATATCTGGAACAAAGAAAATCTGTAATGGGCTCAATGAAAAAGGCAACATGAAGAGGACTAAACGCCTTGATACAGTCACGTAGCTCCAAGGACAACAATGAAAATCTCCCTGCTACCAGCAAACAAATCAATGGTTGGTCCAATTGCTTCCACTGAAATTGCTGAGGAATTGTGAAGTCCCAGCTGAGGTAAAATTGAGCGTGGCCATGATAACTCTAAACTGAGAACGACTTTTAGGAGTGCTGCTCAGTTGCAGCAGGAAAAGATCATGAGATGCTCTACACTTGTCTTTCCATGATACTTAGGATGCAGTCATCTGAGGATCTTCTAGCACGCATCCTGACTTGTTTGCACAAGAGAAAAAAGTGCAGCGCTAAACAAGAGGAAGATTTTGAGAAGTTCACACTTACTTCTGGCTGTCTCACCAGCTGTTCTTCTGTCCTCCTGGCTTCCTGAAATCGCTGGTTCTGGGCTCTAATGAAGCAGTTCTGGCAGTACCCCTCAAGCATCGTGCTGCCCAGGGTGCCGCAGTCACGTCGCTGGCAGGACATGGTGTTACGGAAGGCGGCAGCGGAGGTCCCCGGCTGACCCGCTGCTGAAGATTTCCTCTGAGATCTCCTCTGGTGGCACAGCAAGGCGCTGTCTGTAATGCGAAGTAGGGACAGGAGGAGTTTGAATGTGCTCATTAGATCTGATGACCTAAAACAACTATAAAAAGCTGTCCAGTTAAAAAAGAATAAAAAATCTACTAGCTTCAAACATGGGGTTTTGATATCCTGAGACACCTCAGTTGATGCACTTTCCTCCTTGTTACATAAATAAGAGAGCTAATACAGCCTGATTTTCATATCAGAAGTTGTTGAAACAGCTAATTTGGGACAAACTTGCCCTCAGTGGGAAAACAGATCCCACTGAAGGCAAGAGGAAGTTCACCTTTGGTTTCGGCATGTCATCTGTGACCTACCCCGACACTCCTCTTTTGGCCTCCCCCAGTTCAGACGCGTTGGGTAATGGAAGTACAGTGGCACAGAGCTCAACGGGAAAAAGCACCTTACGCTTTTTAGTCTCATGAAGCATTCTTATATATTCCACAATCAGAAGGAAAAATTTGTCGTCGTGAACGGCGCTGGAAAATGAGCTATTGCAAGCTGGCATAGAAGTTCCCTAATTTGCAAGGATGTGGAAAGCGCAGCATTGTGAAAGACGTCCCAGCCCACGGCAGGGGGGTTGGACTAGATGGCCTTTAGAGGTCCCTTCCAACCCAAACCACTCTGTGATTCTCTTTTTCTACTGGCACACTGGTCAGCAATGACACAGTCTTAAGAGATAAGCACTAATTCTCTCTTACATGTGCCCTTCACCCTCCATACCCAAGGGCTCTTTGCCTGTGTAACAGGGCAGTAGCATGAAAGGTGAAGATTTAATGTTGTGATTTACTGACAGACTATTGCCTTTTTGAAAGCCTGCCTTTAAACACACACGTGCATGCACACACAAGGTATTACCAAGAAAGATTTCAAGGTAGATTCTAACAATACGCTCCTAAGTTACTCCAAAATACAAGCACGTTACAGTCAACTTGCTCTGCTTATCAAGGCCACTTCAGTAGTTACTTCAGAGTGTTGTACCTGTTACATCCAGAATGGATACAGATCTTCAAATTCATCCCAAGCTTTTTAAAAGCCTTGCTACCATAACTGGTTTTCAGCACCATCAATACAGCAGCATTTCCCTCACTGACCTCTACAACTTGTCTAGCTGTGAAGGAAATTCATACCAAACCACGATTGCAGTCGACGGTGGGAAGGCATCAGAACCCACCCCCTCTTGAGCTGGTTTTGCTTCCCTGAAAGCCAACGGGAAATTTTACAAGAGATTTCCCACATTTCCCACGCTGCTACCGCGTGCCCTTTTACAGGATAATAACAGGCAAAAAACCCACCACCTCCTCCCACTGCTGCTTCTGCTCCATCAGCCCCTGCCCCTTTCGCACCCAGCGCACGCAGAGCTTCATAGCTCAAGGAGGCCAACCTGCAGCCCAAGTGTGCCAAAGCTCACCCCATCTCCGCTTACCATGGTTTTCCTTGTACTCAAAGAAACACAGCGTGCAAAAGCCTTCATTTTGCGATGTCCCGAAAAACTTGCAGCCAGGTTTCCTGCAGAGGTTACCTCCCCTCTTCTCCTCGGGCGGCAGCGCCGCCGGTGAGGGCTCCTCGCCACGGCTGTTGGGAGCCTGATGGCAGGAGTGCTGCAGGAGGCTCTGTGAGATCTGGGACGGGTCAGACGTCGATCTCTGGTGGCACGTGGGCAGGAAAGCGGGGCTGCCGTTTGAGGAACGCTCTGTAGACCTTTTGAAGCAAGCGCTGCATATGCCGTTGAAGGTCCTGTTGGCCTTCTGACGGCACACGTTGCACGTGGCATAGTCTAAATGTCTCCGGTCATCCAAGTTGTTGCAAGGACCAAGCTGTCTGGAGTTGTAGCAGCGTTCACAAAGCCCATTGTGTTGCACGTTCAATGTAAAGGGGCAGTCTGGTGTCCTGCATTTCATGGCCGTGGTCTCGCTGTATAGGAAAAGGCTCGGAGCGGTTGGGGGTGCGGAGCGAGGACCTGTTACAGGCCCTTCGGATGTCCACCCCCCAGGTTCACAAACATCCCCGCGGGAAGAGCCCGACCCAGCTGCCTTCAGTTTCTCGGGTGCTGCTTTGGAGGTCTGCTTTCTTGCTTTGCTTCCCTGGGACCGCCGCTCAAAGCACTCGTGGCAGTAGGGCTGGGTGTTCACAGACATGTAGAAAGGGCAATTTGGTGTTTCACATTTCACCTGTAAGAGGGAGAGCTGGGAAAAAGATAGCTCCTGTCTGTTCCTGGAGCAGGTCTCTCTTCTAGCAGGTTCAGCATTCTCCTGCCACTTCTTGTACTCATGCTGTACCAGTTGAAAGTAATCTTCCACAAGGTTTATTTCTTTGGGTAGGTTGCCTTCATCTAACCTGACAGCCAAAAAAGGAAGATTGCATCAGTAGTTGAAAAGGGCAGATGGTGGGGGTGGAGGCAAATACAAGCAATGTGGGAAGGAAATGTAGATTTAATGCACATCCATATTACTCAGCTAGAAGATCCAGGATGTTAAACTGTTGCTGTAAATGGAAATAATTTTAAAAACAGGTGTTCAGTGATGTCAAATGGAGACTTTCACATCTAAAGAAATGGTCTGACACAATGCTGAACAGAAGTATCCTTAAAAGGATTTTCTAGGTGAGGGGTTTCTGTCTGAGAGCTGTTTGCACAAAGAATATGGATAATCTCTCAGAATTGAGAAGAAAAGTCCCCCAAATCCTGAATTCTCTGAAGACCAATGCTCAGCTGAGCGAGGTTAGAGTGGAAGACTCCCTTTTTCACCAGCCTATGCTAAGAACAAGCCTGTCCTACAGTGGGCTCAGCATTTCATGACACAGTTTATCCTGAAATCTGCTCCTGTTTTCGCTCTGTTGGGTCTGTATCTACCAGCGGAATTCAAACAAACTACAGGGCTTAGGTGCGGTGTGTGTAACGCTAGCATCCATCACACCATCCCTACTCTGCCACCGACTGCAGGGAAAACCCCACACCGGAGCCTCACCATGCCACAGTTGGTAGGATGAGGAGCTGGCATTACTGGTAGTACTCCAGAACACATCCGTGTAGCGGGACTAGGGAAGTTCGATTGCTACTCTTTGTCTATGCATTTATCCTTTGGGTAGGAGGACTTCAATTTTCAATGCTCCTAAACATGAAGCACCCAACAGCATAAAGATACCTCCCCGCGTGGTAATGGAAGCAAAGACAGAGGATACAGGGAGTCACTTCCCTCCCACACTCCTGAAGGTGCTGGGTGGTCACCGCTGCCAGCATCCTTGAAATGCGAGAAGCCGATGGATGCTACCAGCTGCCCCCTGCACGTTACTGATGCTCAACTGTCCAGGAGATGAGCGTGGATGCTGGTTCCTCCACCGCCACAGCTTCCTGCCTACGGCTGCACTGCAACGGCCCAGGATGCCAAGGCATCTGTGCTAAGAACATTCTGCCAAGCACTTTCCCTAGGGCAGCCAAAATTACAGCAACTGCCCTTGATGCAATGTGCTCTTACATAAAGTGCAAGAATTCGGTCTAACTAGTTCCTGGGTTTAAGTACTTTTCAGCCATCCTCCTGTGTAATCTAAAAGTCAGTGGAACTAATCCACTGGGTTTACTCTTCTAAAATACTAGTTTCAGTCTGCTAAGTCTGAAGATAGTTTTGCTTTTAAATTTGAGACTGGTCTGAGCTCATACCACTTCAAAGCATGTCAATGGTAACGCCACTATTTCCTATTTCAGAGGGTAAACACATGTGCTACCATGGAAGGAAGGAAAGACCAAAGGAACACACTGGGCTGCCCGGCTTCTCCCACCTCCGTAAACAAGGTAACTTTGAGGAAACAGGAATGACACTCACTTTGCAGCATTAATTAGATGAGTTGTACCATGATCCCAGCCTTGCACTGGAATTTCTATCACTATCAAGTAGTCTTTTAGCAGCTGCTCTTTCTCCCTCTCTTCTGCGTCTGTCAAAAAGTGCACACTCAAATCCTCAAATCTGCCTCGTTCACTGGTGACCAGAGGGACAGCCCGGATTTCTGTGGGGAAACAAGACGGATTAGCAGATATGCATATTTTACCAGGCAGGAGTAACCACAAGAAGCAACACAGAGATGTCACTGCTAATGCCGAATCTTGGAGAGAGAGGAGAACAGCTGGCCAGAGCAACCAGTTTCTAAACAGTGGTACTGGGGGAGGACACAGACACGTCTGCACCCCAAACCTAGCCCCATCCCACGGGAGTTTTCATGTCCCCATAACAATTTTCTTCGCAGTGTGTGGGCAGCACTGTAGATCTTAGTTTGCTATGCCTTTCCACGGGATGATGCCCTAACCTGAACCTAGAGAACTGCTATCCATTCAGAACAGACGCATTAAAAATGGCAAAGCATGTATTTCATTATCCCTGCCAGGCAGTGGTACACTGCTGCCAGACCATGTCCTTCAAAGCTTCTTCTTTTATGATGAGGCGTGGAAAGGAGGCCAGAACACAATGAAGCAGAGGCCACCCTTTGACCGATTGCAGCCTGCAAGCAGGTGAGCTGCACTCTACTTTCAACCAGCATTTGGAAGGCAATCTTTGCTTTCCGATTGACAGACAAAGCTGTTTCTGCTCACACTTTAAGAACGTATTCTAAAGGAATCTTCTATTTTAACTTCAAAAAATGCAAATCTAAAGCAGATTATATTTTAAGTGCTTTATCAGCATGATGATATTGAAGCAGCTACATAAATACCAAACGAGGTACTTGAAAAATACCTGGCCCACTGTCCTTCAGAGTCACTAGTGGTGTAAAATGCATGTTGTCATAGCCGAGCACGATTGGGTATCTGTAGCATTCTTCAGCTGGCCAAAGGAGAGGCAAGTAAATACCACCAACGTTCAGAGGAGCAAAACTGGACCCTGACTCTAAACTTCTTACCACTTTATCTGCATAAGGAAGGAAAAGAAAAGGCAAATAAACATAAATATGTGCTACAGGCAAGAGAAAACATATTCTGGGTGTTTTGGAATGATTGCTGAAAACACCCCGTTCTGAAATGCATCTACCTGAAAACAACAATTATCGAAGGAAGATTACTAACGCAGCAGAGAGTAACACGGTGAGATGGCTGGCTAGGCAACTCACCTGCAAGGACAATGACTGGCCTTCTGAGGATGTTAGCAAGGATGAAGATGTGGATTTCTTCCAGTGCATTATACGGAAGCCTATTTCGAGCCCCAGATGCTTCTGGGGAGGTCATTTCAATGAGGTATTCCCACTCCTCTTCCCAGTTCTGACAAAAGAAACATCTGTCAGTAACAGTTCAAAGACATAGAGGTCAGGAACCAGCTGCGGCTCAGCAGTGCTCAAAATAATCACATTTTCCCATTTCCTCCAAAGGAAGACTATTTCTGCACTCCACTAACGGCGGAATCCGTGAAGCCAAAACCCAAACAAAATCAGCAAGGCAACTCAGAAAACAGCACCATGCCCTCAGCCACCTTACCCGGGTGTCATAGTGGAGTCCCGTTTCCACAAACTCCTGGGATTTAATAGCCTCCCGCTGCCAGCGGAGCTTGAAGTTCCGTGTGTCAATCTCCCGGAGCGTGCTAAACAATGTTTTTCTTAAGACGAGGTCGATATCTTCAATACCCCACATGTACTGGGATGCAGCGTGCATGAGGCAATTTCCATCACCTGCAACAAAAGAAAGAGTACATTATTTTTAAATGGCTACTTAAAACCCCACAAGCGTGCAGGATGTAGAATTACGCTGTGCATATGGATATTCCCTGTGCACTTCTCTTGGAGCCTCAGACAGAAGGGTTTTAACAAGGAGACCACAGCTATGAGCTCTCTGCTCAGAGACAGAAAGGAAGAAAGTCCCCTCTCTACTGGTTTTGTCCCTTTACTGGTGAGCATTAAGCTGTCACTCAGCAATGCCCCTTATCTAGCTTACTTAATTTTGACTGGTATCACTAACTAAATTTTGGCGTCAACTGCAAATGTCAAACACAGTTGAATTAGCTTTTAAACACAACAAACTCATCTTAAAATTACAAAAGGCCATGTAAATCTCCCTCATCAGTGTTTATACAAATATACACCTGATGGCAGAAGGTAGAGAGATTGGGAATCACTACGAAAACACTATAGTAACACCAAGCCTCCCATCCCCTGACGAGCGCTGCACTGAAAGGCTTGGCCCTTGGCTGTGCTTGATGGAGGAATTGTAATAAAAAAGAGACAGAAAGGGAAGAGTGGGTGATTCATGTAAAGCAATCACAGGGACACCTCTTGCCTTCCTCTCAGAACTGGTAGTATGCTGGGCTGTTAAATATTTTATTTAGAGGGTTGTTTTTTAAACCCACCAAATTAAAACTAAATAAATGAAACCCATAATGATTTGATTTTCATTTAGACACCCTCCTTGCATTGAAAAAGTTCTCTTTACTCTACAGGTAGGAAGGAAAGTGATGTTCTGCAATTTCAGAGGGGAAGAAACTGAGAATCAGAGGAGTTAACTAACTTAATTAAAAGGTGTGACAAAACGTGCCTGTGGCTGGGTTTCAAATCCTATCTCTAGCCATCTTCTTCAAAAGGGGATGTCTCCCCTGAAAGGCAGGCATCCAGAATCATTACTGTCATATCCTCAGATTCAAAACTACGTCTGGTGTTTACTACAGTGGCAAACAGATTCATCCAATGCTAAGAAACCATAGCATTTTCCTTGGAATAGAGGACATCAACCATGGTAAAGCTACTAGGTTTTTCTCATGTGGAAAAAACCCCACCTAAAGAACCCCCACAAAAGACTTAAACCAGTTTGCCCCATGCATTATGAGCTCAATTACACCATTTGTGAACACTTTTACTACTTTTTCGATGAAACTGCAGAGAAAAACCTGCAACAGCCCCCAGATCCTGCAAAATGTATTACTGAACGCTACTCAGCACTTCACAAATTGTTAGGAACTCAGCGCGTATCAGGTTCCCACAACCGCCTTCTGGTCTCTGAATGCTGCCTTGCAAAGCTTACTTCAAATCCGCAGGCTGTGTACTTGAGCTCAAAAATCAGGGAACAACACATAAGACAGAAAAACTGACTGGGTTTCCTTCTGACCAAGAAAGATGACATATTAATCCCATTAAAATTTTCCCTTTGCAAAATCTAGAGCAAAGATAAGATTTTATATATATATA
>NW_009635084.1:88042-101801 GCF_000690535.1 Cariama cristata | reverse complement strand
TATTTACTTTAAGAATGTGTAATAATGCAAGTTACACATCATTACTTTAGTCTTTTACGTGCCAGCTTTTCCATTCTGTTTAGAAAGTCAATTGAATTTCGAGTAATTTCAAGATATTTAGCAACTCTATTCTCTTATCTGACTTCTCACCCCCTCTTTGCCTTCCTCCTCGATCTCCATAGAGTATCAGGGTCCTTCACAAATCATAGCCATTTCCCCTCTGTCCCCCCGTTAACAACTGAGAAGGAATGACAGGATACATCTTTCATTTCTCAATAGCTGCTTATGAGCAATAGAAGAGTCCTGCTGTGTTCAGTCTCAAGGGTGCCTTACCTGCAAGCAGCTGGTACTAAAAATTCCTTTCCAGAGTGTATTTTAAGGATGAAAGTCTGCACTGAGAAGTTTGATACACTGCCCCACTGAAAATCAGGATAGATATAAAATGGGTGAGTTTAGAAAACCCTGGACAGTCACAAATGGATTATGAAATGTGAAATACTGCATTTGGTTTGTAGTACTGTGTGTGCCACCAAAGAATAGTGTGGCACTGTGATAAAAACAATGCTGAAGCTGGTTTGCTAAGAAAAACAATTTTAAAATAGATTCCAAGACAGATAAGACTACTTTGAGATCAAAGACTCACAGAATCATTTAGGTTGGATGAGTTGTTGTAGGTCATCTGGTCAAAATCCTGCTCAGAGAATGGCCAACATAAATCAAGTTACTCGGGACTTTGCTCAGTCAAGTTCTGAATATCTTCAAGATTGGAGATTTCATAACATCTCTCACCAAGAGAAAGAATTCAGTTTAGTATTTTTTAAGTACTAAAAGACATCAAAGGTGCTTTGATACATGATTTCTTTGCCATAATGCCACAAGATAGAGTGAATAAATCTCTTTCTGTAGATCCAGCAAGGTATATACTCTGGATTTTAGTTGCAGAATATTTATTTGTTTTTATAAAAATAGTTAGTTTATTTTTCAGGCTGTTATGACTGAAAGTTCAAAATCTGAAGGCAGGTGAAAGAGAAAAGCAATGACCCATAATGTTACTTTTATTTAGCTGTAGTGCAAGATGAATACTCTTTGGGACCAGTTTGTTAAAATGCTGCAAGTTTTATCCATTCAACTCTAATTTTTTCAAAAGTAGTCTTCATGAACCATTCAAAATCCACTGAAAATCCTTTTAAAGCAAAAAAAAACAACAGTGAAAAATCTAATGCTTTCAGAATACTCTGATAGATGATATGTGGCTAGGAAGTATGAAATAAGCATAAATATGTTCTTGATTTCCTAATGGCATTGAGGTCATTAGATTGATGTACAGAATTATTTGAAACAAAAAAGAAAATTCAAGCTAGGTGCTTCTGTACCAAATATGTTTCTGGTGACATTTTAGAGACATTGTCTTAACTTGTTTTTTTCAGTTAGTGATTTGGGTTTTTTTTTGCACGTGATGGATTTGGTGATTGTCTACAATTTTTACTTTAAATCAATTTTGTATTGTCAAAAACAAAGACTTTTTTGTCAGATTTTTTTCAAGGTAATGATTAACAAAAAAGAAAAATTTCAATCACTCCTATTAATGTTGTGGAGTTAGTAATAAGTGACCAATATAATTGTGAAAATGTCTAACTTTCATAATTCTGTGTTCTGTTCCTCCTACTTATGATCATTTCTTTATATACATCTTTGAAATACACTTTGATTTAAAGGAAGATCAGAGGACAATGTTGTCTGATGTTTCTGATAAGGAAAGAATCATAATGTTATCCATATATGCCAAATTTATGGATTAGTTTACCATTTCTTATCACATGATATGAATTGAATTGAAATATAAACTGAGGTTTTACTACGTTGCTCATTTTTTATAGATCAAGAAGAATATTCATCATTTTCTGTTCAGAAATTAAGCTTAATTAGTCCTATCACTTAATGATCTCAAAAACTGTGAATTCATTATACAAAAGATTATTTGGTATAGCTAATGAATGATGAAATGACCTTAGGGAGTATTCTTTGTTGATTTGAACATTACATTTTTATACTGCCTGTTGTTTTTTTTCCTTGTTAGTAACTAGCACCAGAAGTGCTGATCCACCAAAGAAACTGTGCAAATGCATCAAAACTTCTCATCTGCAGATTTTCCTGTGCTGTAGGAGAGCTGTGTGGCCTTCGGTTATTTCTGACTAAGCCACCAGTAGATAAGACTTGGGTTCCAGTGGTGTTTTAGCGTGTTGTAATAGTACAGTCCTTCCCTTGATGCTGCGAATTCTTAGAAATTCGCAACTTTCCTTGAACGTTTATCAGTTCTTCTCATAATTAAAAAAAGTTACCTAACCACCAGTTGACCTTTCCTAAACATTCTTTCTCACAGCAAAATCACAGTGCTCGTAAGGAAGGAACTAAAACCCATGTCACTACTCTTGCTTCTTCAGTCACACTCTCTTCATTGAAAACAATTTATTAACTGAGCATGGATTATGAAAACTGGAAACCAGTGGGTTTGTGCAGAAAACTGATTGTTTCTACTTTTGAAAATAAGATTTCACCTCTTGATGACTTTTTCTTCTTTCAGTTACATACACTGACTACTTAAAAAAATGAATGAATTGCTAAAAGGCAATGTAATTCTAGTCTAAATTTATCCAAATATTTTTGGAGATTTTATTTACATTTATTATTCATGGAGTATATGAGTAGTAATTGTGTTCTCTGAGGGCCCTGAGAAAGCCTTAAGAACAGTTTAAGCTTTCAGAAGTCTTTTTCTTTTGATAATCAGATAAAACAGAAAATTTCTCAGTATAAATAGCAAAAGAGATTTTCCAAACATTAATAGCTATTTTCATCAGTTTGTAAGTATTGCCATTTAAATGACTAAGAATGGAAAGTAAAAAATTGGCTCCCTAATAGTTGTCACCCAGTAGCCATGAACAGCATTATTCCATGGAATTTTCACATTGGTTTCATCAGAGGATAAAGTATTTAAGTATATTTTAAGTCTAAACAGGCTTTTGTGTACTTGCATATATATCTGCACTGCTAATTTTGTGAATAGTTCAAACTTCAATCTCACAAAGGTATAAAAATATTTCTAAGTCAGATCTTGTGAAGTCATTGTTACCAAAAAAGGGATTTCTGTCAGATACGTTGATTTTGCTGTGCAGGCAACACCAGAGACCTAAAAGACAGCTGTAAGTATACAATGAGTATTTGCAGTTTTATTCTGGCTTTGTGAGCACTTTGAAATATAAACATCTCTATAGAAATGTAATTTTAATGTTATGCAAACTGAAAACAGACACTACTAAAATTCATTTCAGACAAGTCTAACCTGTTACCCGTCATCTGTATTCTCTGTACACTCAGTCATTTGAGGTTCTTCCACTTTTATCATTACCCTCTCCTTTGGATGGAGCTCAGTAAGCAGAACTTTAGCAGGTTTTCAAGATGTGAGCAAGGCAGCTGCATGAGTAGTACAATCTCACAGAGACAGCCAGGTAGCCTAAATTGCACTAGTCCTGTCCAAGTTCTGCTTACCAGTCTTTTTCAGAGAAACAGAAAATGGAAATCAAAACAGTATCTGGAACCAGTCATTGAAATCTAATTGACAGCTACTCCTGGGGCGAGTTAAGAATGATAATAAATGTTTCTGTAAGTGATTCACTTGCGCTGGTATCTGCGAAAGATAAGTATGTCGGTTGTTTGCTTGGTGACACCATCAAAAGACTGAAAGACGCTGTCTAGTGACTTGTAATATTCTGGTCTTTTTCTTCATTCAGCATGTTTCAGCAGTGTAACCTGAGGTGACAAAGATGAATGTCACACATTGTTCATCGGAAAGGAGAGGCCGTGCCCTCCTGCTCAATTAGCTGAAATATTTTTCTGTTTGACCCATTTATGTTTTAGAGCTTAAAAAAATATATTACATTTATACTGTGCACATTTAGAAGAGTTAAAAAAAAAATCATTAATCAAAAGATAAGTCCTAAACACAGTCAAGCTACTAGGCTTTAGAATAGATGATGTTTACTTTCTTGCCACCTGAATGGTGAGCTCTCTGTATTGCACTGTTATCTGTTTTAAACCCTAAAAAAACCCAGAAATTTTATCCTGGATTAAAATTTACAGCCCTCCTTGTGCCTGCTTGTAAATTCAGTAGGTGAAAAATGGACAGGTATGAATTCAAATATGACTGTATATACAAAGATGTTTTTTCCCAGTTAAAAAAACAGGATCCTACTGGTTGCAGTTACACAACAGCAGAAGGAGGGGGAATGATGAGAGTGTGATATATAGTAATTTTTTTAGTCAGGATGTGTGTGAGACCTGCTCATTATCACAGAGTTTGCTGAGAGCTGCTCTGTTGAGAGTGTCAGAGAAGGTCTGAAGCTTCTCAGGTCAGCTGTAAAATGCCCGTGATGGAGCAGGAGTGAGCATCCTCAGTGATAAACCTGGCAGCCAAATCAACCTGCTCAGGGATGTGCTAAATTGCCACGAAGGTGAGTTATGTGGCAGGCAAACAAGAGAAGTCTCTGCAAGAGGAAAGGAGGCTCATTCAAGTGAGGAAGGCAGATTGCTCTAGGTAACACAAGATATATGTTTTCATCATCTTGCTACCATACCTATTAACCAGGAAAATGCTTAACTCAATCCCATGTAAAATGCACGCATCCCTTGTGCAATTCAGAGGGTTTACCACATGCTGGCTAGCTACTATAGTTGATGATTTTTTTTTTTCAATTACCCAGTCACTATCCTGCAAGCCAGGACTAGCATGGGCTATTTTTGTATTGATTTCTTCTAGTAACTTCACACACACACCTCAAAATTAATGTATATTAGTATCTAATACTGCAGTTTGCATCCAAATCTGTCTTTGTAAAAATAGGTGTTCAAGGTCTTTCTTGGAAAAAGTCTTGACACAGGAATGCTGTACTTTCTAAATGCTAATCACCTCTATTAAAATGAACAAATTCAAATTGTAATTATTCTCAAATACATGTAATTGCTCCTTGACTTGAATAATTTAAGGGAGGCAAAAAAACCCCAACTTTTAATGTTGACATTTTAACAAAGGCACACAGTTGCCCAATTAATGTTCAAACTGACTTTGTCTTTAGAATTTATTTCATTGAACAGATACTTAGAAGTCTTAAATAAGTAAAATGAGTGCTTTGAAATAAACTGTAGCTATTAACATGTAACATTAGATGAAAAATCAGATGGATGAGACAAAATGTTGCTCTGGGTTGGTAGATTATAACAGGAAGAAGATTGTGAGAAACCTGGAAAAGCAAAGTACAGATCTTTACCTGTTCAGAAAGCTGTCCTATACCCACATGTAGCCATCACTTTTCAAATCTGTGAAGGGAGTGAAGGCATGAGGCAGTCAATATAGTCCTGATTTCTAGCAAGATTTGGTAGATCTCACTGGACAGGTGCTAAGATTTCTCTTAGGATGGTGTTGGATGTAATGTAAACTGTAATGCAGGTTTTTCAAACAGTGCTGTTATTGTTGGACAGATGTCTGCAGAGGTCCAGGCAAGTTTTGTTACCCTAAACAACTGCCCTCACTCTGATGTGATATTGTATGCTAAGAAAGCAAAATACTTTCACTCTTTGATACCGGTTTTCAGTTATCTGGAGTGTAAGGGAAAAATCATCTTCCATAACTACGAAGTATTTTCTCGTTTCTCTAGTACTGTTTACTTTAAGACCCCTAAATTTTTCCTTAATTTTTGTGTGATGGTTTGAAAAACAGAATAGGACAAAATGAAATGGAAAACCTATACTCAACCTTGGTCTAGTAACAAGATGACAGCATGAGTTCATACCCAGAAGGGAGTTAAGCTATATGAGCTACAATAAATGTGTAATCTTGTAATCTCCCGTAATAATTTTGTAATCTCCAATAATAAATTAAATACTTAGAGACTCAATAATCTATTAGTAGGTGGGTGGTTCAAAAATATGAAGGTGATCTTTGTCAGTGGTAGCTCTAAAACACGTAGAGTAGAAAGGAGATAGAGGAGAAATGAAGGGGAAAACTATTTGCAAGCAATTGTTTTCTGTTTTTATAAATTCAGAATGTTTCTTATTTCACAAAATCACAGAATGTTTGAGATGATAAGGAACCTCTGGAGGTCATCTTGCCCAACCTCCTTGTTCAGGCAAGATCACCTAGAGCAGGTTGTCCAGGAGCATGTCTTTCCACCATTCAAACCAAAAATAGTTCATTTCTAAATTTTGAAGTCCAGAAATAAAAGTCGAAGGGGATATTTGCCAAAACTGTTCCTTTACTATTAATAATTTCATGTTGTAATTTCCTAGAAAATACTGACCATTACTGGTTATTTGTCACAAAATAATTAAGCAAACAAGGCTTTCAGTTATTTTAAATCTAATCTGAAACATTTGTAAAATAACCTTTCATTACTATGTCTTTTATTTCTTTGAGATTATTTTTCATATTCAAACTGCCTTGTTTTAGTGGACTTTGTGAACAAGACAGAAAATAATCCACAGGAATTAAAAATATATATATTTATGGAAAGATTACCAGACTCTTCACAAACCTGAAAAATAGGGTAGGAGACATTTTGACTGTATTTACAGTAAAGCAACATTTTTCTAGCATTCATTCAAAATTGTATATGAGTATTTCTTGTGGTCTGACTTTGAAAAAAATTTCTTACACAGCATAAAAATCCTAGACCTTTTAAATACAGGACTGTTTTTGCCAATGATTGCATTACAATCACAATTTTTCTTCCATTTTAGTGCGCTTTTATTGTTTTTCTGCTACCAATTGAATAGAATTAATTTTGAGACTATCATACAGAGAAAACAATATTAAAACCAAGGTAGAGAGCATTATCCAAGTTCCTCATCCCTCATCGTTTTTCCCGTGTTGTCTGACATACTCATTTGTATTCTGATTCCATGTTTATCCTGTTGCCCTGCAGCACCGTTTCACATAATGTGAGTATGATTATGAGACTTCCAAGATAAGAAGCTGTCGGTGCATCTGTTCTGATCTTTGAGTCGCCTCACTCATTTCATGTCACATGCATTTTACATTTCATTTGGGGGAAATTTTCTTGTATTATTATCTTACTATTCTTCCTAAAATATAATAAAATTTATGTAAAAACTCTGGAGAAGTCTCTCTGAAAGTCAAGGCTATTTAAATCCTTTTAGTAATATGTTGGAGTGATATGAAATATTGCAATTTATGGCAATTTGTCTTGCTTGATTAGGATGTCCGTGTGATATAAGTACATACTAAATTATGAGATTATGGATTTTTGACTGAAGAGAGTGTCCTGTTTCATTTATCATTTAGATACAGATTTTTTTTTAAAATTGTACATGATTTAACTCATAAACCGTAATAACTTATTGAATCTTTGTTACTGAACCAGCAGCCACTAAGTTTACTAATTTTTGTCACCATTTCATTTTGAAGAATGAGCTGCTTCAGGCAAGTTAGAAACCAGGACTGCCACAATTTTCTTTTAAGTAGAATGTTATCACAAATAAAATCTGTTTTCCCCGCCACTGACACCTTTGTTGATAATGGTCAGCAGTTTATAGGGTCTCAAAAAAACTTCTGTAAGATTAAAAAACTAACCTGGTTTTTAAATTTATAAAGGGGCGTGCTATGTACTGTCTATTTGTGATTCACATTTATTTCCATTCGTCATGTGTCTGTGGTTGTAAACATTTATTTTCAGATAGAATCTCATGAAATTCCATATTTGGTGGCAAGTCCACATGTACAGCATTAAGATATGTTCTAAAACTCACAAGTCAAATTTAATATTCATCCACTATTTCAATACATATATACATGTGAACTAATAATTTGGAAGGTTAAGATCCCTTTCCAAATAATTTTCTTGATGTTGTTCACAGTCAAAGCTTTTTTAGAAGTCAAAATGTTTGCCAGTAACATAAATGTCTCAAGGACGTTACCTCTATTTTATCTCATCTGTTTCTCAGCTTCATTATGTAAGAATTACAATATTTTATCTAACTTCACTTATTCAGTGTGTTTAGATAAACTGAGACTGCTTTAGGAACACATAAGTAAAATCATTAACAAGTAGTTGTTCAGTTTTGCCCTGTTTTCCAGAATTTTACCCATGCTATTTTGATCCACACCTGTGAATATGCACATGCACTCAAACAACTTTTTAAGTGTTCCTCTGTATGTATAATAGTAGGTATTTAGTCTGAAGTAGAGATGCCTTTTTGTTATTAAAACCTTGGTACAGGAGGTTGTCTGAAAAATCAGTCTAATTTCTCCTCATGATCTGCAGAGGCGAGGGAGAAATATCTAAAGGAGCAAATGCCTTAAATTTCATGGCTGCTTTAGTATTAAGGCAATCAAATGTGAAATACCAGTACATCTGCTCAGCGTGAGTGACTGTATCCTGTTACTCTGATGAATAGTAGAAGTAGAAATGAGCAATGTGAAACAGAAAAACACTAACTGAAAACAGATTACATAGAGTGCTACAGTGATACTAAATATCATCAGGCAAGATGATATCTTACTGTGTGTCTGATTTTAATGGAACAAATCAAGATGGAACTAAATCAATTCAGTTTAATTGATTTAAAAGCATACATGTCTCAATTCCTAGAAATTAGAGATCATTCATTCTCTTTCAGTTAGAGAGAGGAAAATGTGCCAAATTTCTGCACGTTTTTTATACTAATTATACTCTTCTGTGTAGCCCCTCTCAGTCACTGAGCTCTACAGATTACTACCAAGTCAGAGGCATGGGGATCCATACTTATCCTGCATTGGGTATCATATGAAACAGCAGAAATGAGGGAAATCTGAACAAACATGGAATGGAAATAATTTAAAACTTCTCTTACTGTACCTATCAGTTGGGGTTTTTTTCTGACTATTTCTTCATTCAGGAATGAATGAGATTTCAGAGAACCTGACTTTTTAGTTATTGCATGACAATATAGTGTTGAGCACTCTGCTTGATTCTTGAGTATTGTGGTACAGCTCTGTCCTCTTTTTGAATTTTATAAACTTGTTTAATCACCAAACCAGCAGATACTTGAACACATGTTATTCATTGGACCTGAGACTAAATTTCAGTATTAGTGTTTGCTATTGGCAAAAGAATTAAATATGAAGGTTTCATTGTAAGTGTTAGAGGAGTGGACCTTCTCCCGGTCTCTGTTTATAGACCATAACTTATCTAATAAACTGTGATGGAGAGTAGTAGCCTAGATTTCATACATGGAGATTTGAAAAAGCCATTAATTTCCAGTGTGTTACAACAGAAAAGAAGAAAAAAAAAACACCACCACAACCAAACTCAACAGACACCCTCCCCCATTTATTTTAATGTATATTCTATGAAGAACTGTTGATGAAAATCTTCTTCCCAACAGCAATGAAATAGACTTGTGTAAATTGCTTTTTTTAGAAGTATGTGATATACAGAATCTCAAAGGATAAAACATGTAGTACAAACATTAATTTTTAGGAATATTTATACCATTGGTAAACTTACTAACTCGTTGACTATTAATATGATCGTAGTTTTTTCCTAAACTGTTTTCCTTACATGTTCACTACTGACATTTAATACAGAGAATGCCCTATGCCTCATTAATGTAGAAGTCAGTTTCACAAAGAGATTTAAAAATAGATTCATTCCATTAACAGCACTGTATGAAATATGGGTTGATCTATTTTCCGTAGCAGTAGTGTACCAGTGCACATTGGAAATTGTATTTTATTACTAATGGCATGATTATAAATCAAAAGTTGCATGATGCGTCTACTCCGTGTTCAGATGTTCTCCAGAAGTTGGCATAGTGGTGACTCATACTCTGTTACTGTTTAAGGATTTGATATTAAATTACTTAAACTGAATAGATGGATAGGTAGGGAATGAGATCCTAAAATGGGTTTGAATAACTTCTAGTTCATACACCTATATTGGAAGATCTGCAAGTAGTGGTAAGAGTCGACAGCATTCTGGTTACTTCTTAGCTGTAAGTGAAGTCTGTTCAAAACAGTTTCTGAAAACAGTCTGTTAATTTGCTATTCCTAAGCAAGGAGGTTCAAAACGCCTATGTAGGGATTTTCAGAAGGGGAAAAAAAAAATGCTTGTCATTATTTGGAAATAAAATTTGTAAGATCATACTGTTTAATGCATAATTGTGAACTTGTATGTGGAGACTGTATCTAGATTGCAGTGTAACAACAGTTACTTGATTTTATATTCCTGCCTGGTGGTTCCTTACACTTCACTTGCATTAAATTTCTCTGACGTGATCTGCCAGCAAATATGTAGAATTACTTCAGGGAGCTTTTAATGAGATAATAGACCTTTAACATCCACTGAGTATGTGGGTTAGCTTTTTTCCTGTTGCTAGTACAATAAATTTTTGTTCTGAGGTTTTTGGATTGTCCTTTATATGCCTATGAAGGCATCCTTTGTGCAAGTATGTGGTTGTAAATAAACTGCCAATACACCATATTGTGTCAGTGATGCAAGGTTTGTAGCTATGTGAAATTTGATAGACATCAACTTACTTGCATGATGTATTTGCAATTCATTTGAAGAAAATGTCTGAGGAATTTGTCAACACTATTGATTTTTCTGTCAGATAGTCTACATGGGCTGGACGGAAGAACGGGAACAAGACTCCCTACAGGATCGACTGTACACACCAAAGTTTCTAGCACTGAGGGGATCTTCCCTGTATAAATTTATAGCACCTCCAGTAAGTATATTACTCATGCTTTGTGGGAATAAATGTTATTACGTAAAATAATTTCACGTAATACATAGAAGGCTTTCACAATGAGATATCACTCATTAAGCTAGCAGAATTGCAACTGACAGCACTGAAAAGTTCAAAGGTATGTGGTATAGAAGTGATAGAAATTATCTGTTCATCAGATGACTGGGCATCTAACAAGAATTTCTTTTCCTCCACTTACCTGAGCACTTAAAAAAATACAGGAGAGACCTACTTGTGCTAAAGGGAGGCTTTTCATTTTCCTTTGGCAGACAGAACAAGCCTGGAGCAAGTTGGTTAGATTTAAACTAAACTATCATTCTAGTCAAACTGCTGAGATTTGGGGAAATATCAAAGGTTTTTGCATGCTGTGGAAATAGCAATATCTGTGTATTTAGATTTCATCCTGAATGTAACTTGTATGCTGCTTGGGAGCACCAAAAGGAAGGTAGGGAAGCAAATAAAATTGTTTAGGTTAAATAATATTAATTGTAATCTGACTGGCAACACTGGGCAAAATTTTAGCTGTTGTCTCATACTCAGCAATTTACTTTCACAGTTTTATGGTACATCTAAACTGCAGTAAACAGAGATACCCTCTAGCTAACTTTCAAGCCAGTAACTAAGAAGCCAGTAACAGTCCCATATTGGCAGCAGGGAGAGGCATGTGGATTCATTTGTTCTGTTTATCGGGTGACCTTTCTGAGTGCTGCTAAACCCTGTGTTGCCAGATCCAGGCTGTAGCGCCTTCCTGCCTCTATCTATCTCAATCATAGAATCATAGAACAATTTTGGTTGGATGGGACCTCTAAAGGTCATCCAGTTCAACCTCTTTGCCATGAGCAGGGACATCTTCAACTCAATCAGGTTGCTCAGAGCCCCATCCAACCTGGCCTTGAACACTTCTGGAGATGGGGCATCTACCACCTCTCTAGGCAACCTGTTCCTGAGGTAGTTTAAAGCCAGCTTGCAAGTCTTTACATCATTCATCAGTTACTATTCATGTTTGTTTAGCAAAGTGTTTAAGAACATGTGAAAGATGTGAGGAATGGAGGTAAGTATGAAATGAAAACTTTGTGTGTTCATGCTGGTTCACTGGTATGGGAGTTTGGCTCTCCCACGGCTAGTGACGGGAGTTTGCCTTTTGTTGGATATTTTTCAGGATCAGATTAAAATGTCAGATCATGCTTCCAAGCACCTTAATTCAAAAGCAGCTCTTCTGACTTTAGCAGAACATTTTTTGCCCATCACATAATGCCACCTCCATTCTAGACACTAGATAGAAACAGAAACAATGCTGAGAACTCCCATTCAATACAAAAGAGGAAGGTTATTCTTTTATGAGCACTATGGAAGGAACTACAAGCCTGTTTACTGAGGATTCAATCATAAATTTCCAGGAGTAATATGAAACTGGTGAGTTAAAGGGTAATGGGTGATGATTAATGGATGTGGGAGGAACATCTTTGTACTAGGGCTGTGAACACCAGTGATGTGAGTTAGGACAATTTTGGCAAGCTGCTGCTGTATGAGACAAGCCGCCGATCCTTGAAGTCTTTATAAGGTCTCGTTTCAGCTGAGCTGCAAGCACAACTTGATTTTGTTTTGCCAGATCCTGGTTCTTATTCTAAAATAGGCAGTTCAAACAGAGAGAAAAATATTTTTCTCTCCATGGAGTAGAAGGGAAGCAGAATGACAAACGTTTTTTTAAAGGGCAGAGGAAGAGTTCCTATAGAGCTACCTTAAAAACATGTAATATATGTAATGACTGCGCACTTGTATGCCCAACAAAATTATCTTCTTATCAAAGACTGCAGTAGGCCTTTTAAAAGGAATTCTAAAATCATATTTTCTATATGCAAACTTTTACACGTACAGTTATGTTTGCTATTCTGCAAGTATATATGTTCATCTCTTCCAGATGTTACGAAAGATTAAGAACAAACTTTCAGTGTCACGGTTTCAGAGCTTGTATTTATGATATGCATAAAGTGTAGGTATAAGAAGAATAACAGTTTTAATGAAAAGAAAACTCCTGAAAAGAGAAAATAGCCCTGTTTTAGCCAAACCAGGACACACGGTTTCAGAGCTTGTATTTATGACATGCATAAAGTGTAGGTATAAGAAGAATAACAGTTTTAATTATATTTGCCATGTAAACTCCTTGGATTAAGTTGTTTTCTGAACAGAGATGTGCTGCCAACTTTTTAACCAGGAAATCAAATGACAATATTTCCCTGCTCTCTGCCAAAGTCTAACACGTATAGGGAAGCATGTGTTTAAACAGTGTATATCAGTGGCCTCCCCCTGCCTCTTTTTTAATCTGTTTGATCAATAGTACTTCTGCTTTCCATGCTGAGATAAATGAGCAATTCTAATGTCTCTTATTTGCATCTTGAAAGCTTTAAACACAGTAACTTTTTTTCTTTTTCTGTTCTTTCCTGGCACATTTTGTCCTTCAGAATTACTAAGTGTGTCAAGTCTGTCGGGTTTCACTTTCTTTCAGTTTATAGTTGGATATCTGAGAGAGAATGTAGTTTAATTGAGAAAGAGCTGCTAACACCTTTTCTCTTGCTACTCAAGCTTTTAAATTAAAATATTAAAAGTGAACAGGGCAAGCAATTTCTGTGAGTGTCTTAATTCTACAGTTGCTTTTGCTTTGCACATATACTTTATATAGAAAGAGTTTTGTTTTGACCTGAAAAGTCCCTTTAGAAGTACAAACAAAAGTAGAAAACTAGGGGAGAAGGGGGAGCTATAGTATTTTTCCCCAAAGTAGGGAGCCTACAGTAACTTTTTAAACATAGCTCCGAATGGCTTGGTGCTTCAGCAGCAATAGTAACTACTTTTCCGGATGGGGCAATATGACTTCAGCTTGTGTGGCTGCTGTTTTGGACTCAGTGGAGCTGTAGCAAGACTCCTCTCCCCATTTCTCTGTTCATGGTGAGAAAGTTAATTTTTTGTT
>NW_009635084.1:58271-88011 GCF_000690535.1 Cariama cristata | reverse complement strand
AGAAAAGACCGCCCCCCCCCCCCCCCTTTCTTTCTGTCCCTGACAAAAGCATTTTACATGTTGTTCATCACATCTCTGAATAGCTTCTTAAAACTCAGGCGTAAGGATTGTATATTTCCAGTATTTGTCTATGTCTTCATTCTGTATCAAACAATTTATTGAATCTCAATGTTTAGTCATTCTCTTCCTTAGAAATCTGGTTTAATACCTATACTTCAATAAGATAGTGAAAACTTGAGTTTGAGGATGACTGCAAATGAATAGAATTCTGATAGAAGAGGAACTATGACACTGTATTTTTGAACTTTTCATTCCTGACTGTGATTTCCTCAAAGCAGTTTCAATCACGATAGTTTTTTTAGTCTAACTAAAAATTAGAGATAGAATTTTCTCATACAACACCAAAATAATTTTCATCAAGAAAGTTTTATACCAAGGCATCCAAACTTTAGATGCTTCTCAGCCATGTTGTGTCTATTAGTATTTGTTTTCTCTTTAGAGAAAAGATAAATTGGTGTCTCATAATATTTTCTTTGTATGCTGTGGATACGATTTTGTGATACATTTTTCAAAGAACTTTATATTCTTGAATCTTGAAAACCCAATTAACTTTTGTCTTCATCAGCCTCTTCATCTTGCCTAATAATTGTAATGATACCACTGTCTTCCTTTGGAGATGGGCCACTCTTCAAAACTTCTTACCATTAAGATTTTTTTCTTAATATACAGGCTCAATTTTCATTCTGTTTTGTGTCTTCTTCTGTCTTTTGAGACAGTGAATATTTTTCCTCTTTCCTTCTCACAGTTTCCTTGGAAAGTTGTTTATAGATTGCTGTGATACCACCTTGAATACTGAATAGCTTCATTTATCCCTTTCTGTCTTATTTAAGTCTTAACCATTACCTTTGAATGATTTTATTGAACTCTTCTATCTATGCAATTTTTTGTGTAAAATAGTTGCTTAAAATTAATACTGTTAAAAAGAATTGTCAAATCCTAAGACAAAGAGCAGGAATAGATGATTCTTCAAATCTTAGTTTCTTAGAATTTAGGGGTAAATTAATCTTGGTAAGAAAAAAATAGAAAAATGTGTATTTGCCTCTGTTGTCTCTTGGGTTTTTTTTCCCCTGGATTTCAAGGCATGTTGGGTAAGTATCTGGGACATTGCAAGGTTGGAGACCTTAGTTTTACAGGCTGGCATGCACTTACAAGGAGGGAAGTGACAAGAAACATGCCTTCTTATGGTCAAGGCTCTGTGAGAGGGATTCAAGGGCTGCATCCTCTCAGGATCTCAATGCAACTCCCACCAGTTCTCAGGGAAGCCTCATCGTTCAGCATAGAGCAGCCAGTGTGCAAAGGCCCTGTGGTGTAAGCACAGGAGACAAGCAGTGCCTGGATGGAACAGTCTGGTCCCTGGTAGTTATTGCTCTGAGGCAGTGCTTGGTCTTTCTGTATACATTACATTGGAAGTAAGTGGTTTAGGGATAGATTTTTTTTTTTTTAAATAAACTTAATTCTTGAAATAAGCAAAAATAACTTACTTTCTTTTCCTGTTTGTTTTGTTTGTTTGTTTTTTCCAAGGTCACAACCTGGGATTGGACACGAGCTGAGAAAACATTTTCAGTTTATGAGATCATGTGCAAAATTCTCAAGGTATGATGAGAAAGTATGAAATAAATTACCACTTTGTCAGACCAGTTGACAAGCCAGAGCATAACACTGCAACTGGAAACTGCATGTGGCCACCTTGCAGAAAGAGATTCCGTTTGAAGTCAGTATCAGAAGTCCTAGTGTCATTAGATACAGAGTTAAACTAGAAAGCATGGGAAAATTGGAAATAAACTGATTTTGACTAGGAAACTATTTTATTTTTCCATAATGCTGTATGGATTTTATAACTTTACTTTAATGTCAGATTTAACCTGTATAACATTTCTTTTTCTAGCTGAGAAGCTAAGGAAATAGTGATCAATTTGGTTGTTTTCAAATGTTGATGCAACTAACAGTGACTGCAATGTAAGATTTCACTAAGACTGAGAAGAGAATCCTTAAAAGCGATGAGTAGCAAATTGAATAGGGCCATTATTGTACATTGTATTTAATTTTTAATTCTGAATTCATTCAGGATTAGTATATATGGTCTTCTCTCTGTTTTAAAAACAGTGAAAAACAGTTTTCCAGATGCTCAGCATTTCTTGGTATAAAAGGGATAGAGAGGAAAAGGAGATGAAAAAGAGATGAAAAAAAATCATCCCTTTTCATTCATCTGAAGTGCTTTCTCGTGTATGTTGGTTTGGGGGTTTTTTGGGTCAAAATTATGTAAAAGATAATTTGATCTTTTCTGAAGTTTCATCTAGACAGAGACAGACTAGTATCAAAAAGAAGTATGAAAAATCGTATTTTAAAAAAATGTTTCCCATTGGGAAGACCTTATACTGACATACATGGTACATCTCCTAATTTTTGTAGGTCACATAGGTGCATTATGCTTTCCTTAGGGAGGCAGATTACAGATGGAAAAGCTCAATAAAAGTCAGAAACTTTTTACATCAGAGACTTCAAAAACAAGAAACCAAATTTATAGTCTGAAAAAAAACTCTCTCCTAGCAATCTGGAACAGAAAAGTGAAAGGAGTTACGTTACTGCTATGTTGGCTGTGAGGTCTGGAGTCTTCATCAAGGAGTAGAACATCCCGAATGCAACAAATCCCATCACTGTGGTGTGTCCCTTGACTACCAAGTGTGTGCAGACATTGACTCTTTAGTAGTGGTCATGTAGGGAGAGAATTAACAGGAAAAGTTAGTCACTCTGTGAGGAAATTGCACTGAGGGTGTAATAAGAACAACGCTCTTAGAACATAATCAGGCTTTGAGAGGGATGAAACATCTCACTTGTGACATGCACTTTTTTTTTCTCTGGTAACCTCTGATTACTTCAGGCCTTGAGCCTGGAGAACAGTAACGACCAAGGTGGCTGTTCTCTGAGAAGTATGCCTGTTGCAGCCAGGATGACTTTTCCTTGTGACTTACCCAAGATTGTATTATACTGTTTTAATAGGAATGTACAGAATCTGTGCCATATAGTTTTCTGTAATTTAAAGGTCCTTTTTCTTTTCATTTCTTCTACTCTTTTCCTTTGTTGATACTCTTCTCATTCACTCATTTTAAGCCATTTTTCTTTTTCCCCTTCTTCTTTAGCCCCTGTTCTTGTATACGAACACAGGGATTTTTTTTTTCTCTCCTTTTAGCTGTGTAGCATAACTTAGTTATAGCCAAGGAGGCAGTCCACAAAACAGTAAAACCTAAACCAGTGCCTTCTTGGCACTGTTGTGTGGAAGCACAGAAAAGAGTACAAAGATGCTGTTTTTTCTTATCATCCAGCTCTCCAAAGTGTCTGGGAAGAGGTGTATATCCTCCATTCTCAGTCTGTATTAACAGAGGATATCCCAGCAGAGAGGCAATTCCAGTTTAAGTGATATAGGAATAACATTTATGTGTTTCTTTATCATGTTATTCATATTCAGTTATTCCTTTATTGTCTGTAAACATGGTCAAGCTTATAAGGTGTTGAAATGTTTCAAACGGGTTCTTTAGCTGACTAAAACCTTTAAATAATAAAAAATGGAAGTAAAAATATTGCAATGAAATTACAGCTGTGCACATTGGAGTATTAATCTTCACCATATTCTAGTTTTCTGCAGCAGGTGCTGTAGGACTTAACTGTGGTTTCGCTAAATATAAAGCAAGTAAACCCAAGAAAAACAGCTTCCCATTACTACTACTACACTGAAGCTCTGTAGGGACTCAAGGTTTTGTTCAGCTTTTATGCCAGCATCATAAATATCTCTGTTTTATCGGTGCGTGTTTCTAGACACATTTGTACAAGTCCCATGGATATTACTGAAGCAGAGGCAACTTATAAAAAGTTACTCTGATTCTTTGTGATCACCTTCAAACTTCTTCCCTTCCATAGTGCCTCACATGCCACTTTCGTTATAAATTTGTTTTCCTTGGAGAATGAGTTGAATGGCAAAAGGGCAGGCTAGCAGGGTTTGAAGTGATGATATTCTCAGAGACTGATAGATAGCATGATAGCTCAGGAAACCTAATGAAAAAATGAAAAAAAGAAACCTGGGCTCTTCTACCACAGAGTGTTGTCTCTCTTGCATTTCCTGTTCTTCCATGGCAGAGGCTGAGTTCATGTCATTCTTTTCAGGAAAATTGAGAAGATAGAATTATTCTGTGTTTCTGCTTCAGAAGAGACAATCACATGTCATTGGGCAGAGATAAATCCAGGAAATAGTAATGCCTGTTTGCAGGGCAGTATCATCACTCAGTGTCTCTTAACTGGGTTTAGTTCCATATTCTTGGCTAAACTCAAATTGTTCAGTCTACACTTTACTAGGAGTAAATGTCATAGAACATTCCCAGGTGGTGGAACACCATCATCTATATTCTTAATTTATTTTAGAATGATCACTACCATGGACCAAATGGACCATCTAGCAGTCTTCCAAACAGTTCTTGGCTAGCTTGAGAGTTAGCATGGGTGAAGGAGCATTTGTAATGAACAGGTGCATGTGAGCACCCTGTTTTAGAGGGATGAAGAGTTTCATAGTACAGATGTGGTCTGGTCCTTGCCAACTGGCTATGGTGTCAATAAACACTCATACATGCTTAATTTGTTAGTACAGATACGACTTCTGTGGCTAATACTCACTTTAAGTAGAAGGACTTGCAAGTGGTCTGTGCTAACCTTTGTATGCATTTGTCCAGGAGTGAGGATTAGTGCTTTAGAATTAATATTTCCAAAGCATATTTCCTTCTATATTGATCAAGCTGTTGGGCGTCCTGAGAAGGAGCAGAAGATTTATCATCTGCATGCAGGACTGAGTGTGTTGGTCAGGACTGCCACAACACCTCTGTAGAGCCAGAAAGAATGTGGGTCTTGGGTCATATCGTCTTTGTCAAAGTTTCAAAGTAACTACATGTTATCACAACACTTACTAATCAAAATGTGTGTCCGCATTACATGGCTTGCTTAGATTGGAATGAAATGTTTCAAAAACCTTTTCTATATTTAGACTTATAATCATTAGAAATCAAGCTACAACTTTCACCCAAGCACGCTGATGTTTTCTCCTGCTGTATACCAGCAACTTCAGTAACTGTCCCTCATGCCACAAGGACAGGACTTTACTAAATCTGTCTGAAAGCATTTTTTCTTCTGCCACTTCTTAATTCTGACTAAAATTCTGATGCAATTCGCAAGAGCAGTTTTGATTAGAGTGACTTACTACCTTAAGTTTGTCTTTTTAAATAGCATTGTAATTTTCCTCAGTTGGAGAGATTCCTATAAGTTTCAATGTTTTCTTCATAGTTGGCTGCATGTGTGGAGTGTACTTTCTCCTTTAGCATCCATTCCAAAGGCTCTGACTCTTCTCATGAATGATATAGGAAACTGGGATACAATTTTCCATTTTTACAATTCTCTCAGCTTCAAGCACCTAAAAGGCAGGATCTTCTGCATCTTAATCAGAGATGTCAGGGATTATTATGTGATTTATAACTAGCAGATTCATATTTATATTAGTCCTCTAGTAAATCACTATGTTGTTGTTACTGTATTCTTTTTTTCTTTTTTTCCTCATCAGATTACAAGGAAAGGAAAGAGGAGACTTGTCCTAAGTGAGACAATAAGTCACTATCCTTAATGCGATTAGGACCTTCTAAATAATCAGGAAGACCATTAAAATTTGAAGCATAAAAGTAGATTTTTAAAAGCTCTCTTTTGACTGTGTGAAAAGCATATTTGTTGACATGAATTCAGCAAAGGAACAGCGATCCCCAAATTCAATATTTACAGTTTTTGATGATAGTAAAAAAAATATAAAAAAACCCCAAACCCTGAAAATCACATTCTTGCACTACCATAACAATAGTGGATTATAAAAAAAGGTTCTGTAGAATGTTTTCTAAATACTCTATAAAAATACATGTCTCATAAGTATAAAGCTCTTCATTGTCAAGATTTTTGGGTTGAAATAGTATTTTTTTAATAAGCAAAGTAGGTAAAGCAGGCTGAGTACAAAAACCACATTTTAATTATATTGGATTAAATTATTCATTGTGAATTAATGGCAAACAGCAGTGGGCTATGTTTGATGTAAAAGGAGCATTTATGGAGATGCAAATAACTTGAGACCTGGGGGGATAAATACATAAATTGAGAAGCATATGAAGTAATTTATTAAAAATTCAATAGGTCTTTTGATTATGGAGTGGAAGTACCTTAACAGGGAGAAGATACAAGGCACTGAAGAACTCTTTAACCCTAAAAAGAATAAGTGAGTAGAAATCAGTCAGGCAATTTCAAATTGGAAAGAAGTTAGAAACCGTAAAAGTTCTGATGATTAATCAGTGGAAGGTACTGGTAAGAGAAGTTGATAGCTTTTAAACCACTTTCTTTTTTTACTTCCAGTTTTATTCAAACTGATGCTAGTGGGACAGTGACACTAGCATGTGGATGAAAATCTGTGATCCATGTTAAGCCATTTGTCAGGCAAGATAATGTAATGATACCACTTCTGACATTAAAATGTATCTAGGAATCATTTTCAACAGAATTTGTGGTAGAATTTGCTATGAATAAATATTTTTAGTTTATTCTGGAAGAAGCTAGTTTCGCCCTGTCCTCCATTTTGAGGCGTCAAGCCCCATTAACAGCCAAATAATTCCAATGTTAGGGTTGGTCAAATCTTCAATACTCCAGAAAAGCAGGTATGTACATCGCTAGCTTCAGAAATGGACAGATGGCCTTGCCCTGTTCAGTACTTCAAAGCTGTATGAACTGTATATGTCTTTCCGGTACCTCTTGTATTTTTGATATGCAGTTTTAACATGTGTGTGCGTGCATGTGTAAGTGTGTATGTTTTAACAAGATTTAAATGTCTTTGATAAATTGGTAAATAATCTAAATATTTAAGCAGTGTTTCCATATGGAGGTAGAAAAAAGGTTTTTAAATTTTTCAGGTAAATTACAAAGAATAATATAAAAGATTGCACTTCTCTGCAAGCAAGTTTGCCTTGTTTGCTTGAGTTACTAATGTTCTTCAGCTTCGTCCACACATCTTATTTTAATTGTGAGAAAATACTTTCTATAGTTCAGTCACCTGCCTTCTATCTTCAATGTGCCACGCAAAAATATTTGGATATTTACAATAAAAAGCATACTATATTCAGCAAAAAACAGGAAACATATTCAGGTGTTGGATCATCTCTGAAATGAAATGTGAGGATAATGATGAAAGACCGTCTGCACTGGCAATATGTCAGGATGGTGAATTGTTGATGTTTATAGTTGGTATCATTCGCATCAGTGCAGCTATAATTTTCTTACTATATTAATCAGGACCAACTTGCTGTCTCAGAAGACTTATGCTTCCTTCTTTATTTAGCTGTTAGTGTGTGTAAAATCCTCAAAGGCAGTTATGTTAATTTTTCCACTTAAATTTCCTGTAACTTTTTTCTCGATTTTCAATAAGTCATGTATGGGAAAAGGATGATATAAAAAGCATGGGAAACTACTGAAAATGTTTACATATTCAAGTAAATTTTAAAATTAATGCCAACAGACACATAAACCTATAAATTGAAGGTACAGAATATATTTTGAGGTCTATCATTAATACAGTTTGCTCAGTGGCTGAGACTTGCATCCTGATGTGATTCCACTAAAGTACTTCACACATACTCAAAACTACTTAGGAGGCACAGGTGATTAATCTCTTTTATGAGCAGGTTAGTGCTACATCCAGGGAAAATAAGATTTTCAGCCAGGGTTTAGCCAAGTGCCAATTCTTGGACAAAGTGCCAAACTGTTGAGTGTTTCAGTTCTAAACAGTTGAAGTAATTTTCAGTCTTCGGTTTGCCTCCTGTTCAAAATGTAAGAGTATTTAATGTTTCTGAAGAAAAGACGATCTGTTCCCACTCTACCTAGAATCACAATTGTCTTATAAGATAAGAAAAATAGTATAAGTCATAAATTATCTCCATAGTCACTGACATTAAGATCATCATTAAGGTGGCTTCAGTTATATGATAAAGAAAAACTTCTCAGGTGCTAGTATCATTCAGTACCGAAATAGAGCTGCTGATGAGGCCGTTGTATTTCCATCACTGGATCCTTGTAAGCATAAGCTGGCCTGGAACTGCTCCTGCCTTGCATAGAGATACACAGTAGATGAGCACACCTCTGGCCCGGTCATCCATATTTTCTGTGATTTCTGTGACATCAGTTAATTTCTCTTCAGCATGTACATAGTGATACAATCCCTAATCTGTGGTGTGTTAATTTGGATAAATTTAATGGGCCCTGTATGTTAAAGATGTTGGTGTTCCTGTAACTGTACAGCACCATCTAAGAGTCTTTTTTGAAAGCAAAGAGGCAGCATTATTAGATGCGTGACAACTGCCACGGTATAAAGGCTTGTTAACTTTTTATTTGATTCAGAAAAGGAAGGACAAGCAATATTTGAAATGTAAGGTTATTAAGTAAGGCTTTTTCTGTTCCCCTTTAACTTTAGAGAGGTTTATTCTTAATTTTTTAGCAAAAAAACCTTTTTTTGACATTTTTAATGCAGTATTAAGATTTTTTTATTATCTGTTTGTAATTATATTAGTCTCTGATGTCTCTGTAGCAGAAAATAACCAGCAGTGCTTCGCCCAAAAGAAGAACTTTTCCCCACTTTCTTTCCCCAAAAGATTAGTCTGTTTTGTGAAAATTTTGAAAATTTTCTTCATATGACATTAAAATAAACACATTTCTGAGTGGAGGTCATTAAGAAACAGGCACGATTATGGCACTGGCTCAGGAGAAACCTGTGTTCAGACTTTTGCTCTGATTCAGATGAGGGTCTTTGAGACTGCATCATCTTTTAATCAGGCAGAATAGGAAATTAATTTTCCTGTTCAGGCAGAGTAGGAAAGTACTTCGAGCTTACTGCAGTACCTGATAGGTTACAGGGAATGAACATTTCTGTTTCTCTCAAGCAATCAGACACATCTTTCTAATGGAAACTTAATTGAAACTAAAATTTATCTTGTAATTATAATTATTTTTTCCCCTTGAGAAAACATATTTTCATGAAGTTCAGACATTGAAAAATGTTCTGTCCAGTTTTAGTTTAGCTGGCATTCTGTTTATTTAAATGCATATATATATACACACACACAGTTTCAATATTTTTCTTGTTTTTTAACATTAAAATTCGGAAGGGTCCAAATGAGATGAGGTATATACAAACACCTGCATGCCTGCATGGGTCATTTTTTCTTTATTACTTGATTAATGAGGATTTGTTGGAGAAGCAGTATCTTTTTTTCATTCTGGAGTGAATCTGTTCCCTGCTGCCTGTAAATGCTATTAGAACCATCTCCATAGCAACTAATGGTGATGCTCGAGAAAAGCGTTCCCAAAGTTTCAGATAAAGGAGTAAATCATTAGAATTCCTCAGCAAGAAGCATGTATGTTTCTGTAGATGGACCTGATAAGTGAAAGAAGACACAAACAGTAAAAAATGCTGGCAAGTGTAAAGGCATGATGTGATTTTTACAGTTCGCTTGTAGTTATTGGACTCTTGAATTAATGGGCGAATGCTTTTCATCTTCAGAGAATTTAGGTGGTAAGTTTGAATCTTGGTTATGATCGGACAGATTTCTTTTTGCAGGACTGTCTAAACTAGTCAACAAAAGAAACAGATTTTGTTTGTTTTCTCATGTCTCATATTATTACAATTCATTTAACAAACATCAATATTTAGCTCATTTTAACAGCTGAAATAGACCTTGACTTTTGAGATAATTTTATTTTGTTTGTTTAGGTATACAACTCATTAGGATGTCTAAACTAGTCAACAAAAGAAACAGATTTTGTTTGTTTTCTCATGTCTCATATTATTACAATGCATATAACAAACATCAATATTTAGCTCATTTTAACAGCTGAAATAAAATTATCTCAAAAGTCAAGGTCTATTTTGTTTGTTTAGGTATACAACTCTGATTAGGATGGCTTTGAACATCTTACATGAATTGTTGTTCATGTCAAAATCTTCTCGCCAGTGTCTCTAATATTTACAGTTCCATCAACAAATTATATTACATATAACTTCACAGGTGAACCAGACTTCCAGACAGTTTTTGAGCACCTCCTGGCTAAAAATCATGGCATGAGCATGAAACTGGTAGACCTAGCTTTGTTTTCTATTGTAGAGACCTTTGTAGAATAGAACAATTCAACTCTTGCTGACTATACCAAAAGTTGAGAGTCTCTTGCATCTTAGCAGATTTAAGTATAACCAAAATATGAGTATTTAATGCATTCCTCATACATAAAATGAAAAGTCACAAGTAATCGAAAAGGAGCAGTTCTGCTTCTGGAGAGGACAGTCTCTCAAAAGAGAAGGGGTTACTTCTGCAGAAGAGAAGGCAATGTCACTACTTAGTGATAAAAAAGCATTCTGCCTTAATTTGAAAGGACCTGCCTAATGAGCCATGCATGGTTCCCTTAGACAAATTTATTACTCTCACTTAACATGGACATCATTATTAATTAGGCAAGCAGGAGTCATACCATCCTGTCAGGAGAGATGCTGGATTACCCTGAAGCTGGGTGTAAGCCAAGGACTTTCCTCACAGCCCATCCTTCTGCAGGACTGCTTTCCTTCCAGTGGGGAATTAGCATACTGGTACGAGTTTTGTGACTCTTCCTCTTCAGAGAATCTGTATTAATTCACATTGAGAACATCGGGGCAAATGGTACAGCTAATCATTAACAGTGTGAAAGAGTTCTTAAAAAATCGACATGAAAATGTCCATCATTGACTAGTAGGTGATTATAAAACTACAAGGTCATAGCAGATTCTTAAATGAGTAGAATGACATTTTGTATTTTAGCTGAAAGAACTATTTGGTAAAAAGTCATGGAGATTCCTGCTTGATCCAGACCTGGTTTTGAGACTCCTGACAAGTTTATCTTAAATTTGGAGAGATTTTTGGACAATTCTTAGTTGGAGTCCTAAGAAAAAAAATTGCTTTAAATTCCTACCTTTACGAGGACATTTGGATAACTGTCTTTTAGCTTTGCCTACATAGCGTTTCCTGCAGTTATCCATTGTTCAAATGGAAATGTAGTTAGATCTATAAATTTGGAATACAGATTTCACTTTTTAAATGCCTGAGAACAAATGGAAAACTAAAGAAAGATCTTGCAGCAAGAAGGAGCAGAAGCAGTACTAAAGTAGAGTGAAATACCACTAAGAAGGACAGGAATACCTCATATATATGTCAGCATTTTTAAAAAAACTAAAGTACAACATTTAAATGTATTTGACTTGAACTTTTGTTACCATGGACTTAACCATAGACATGGATATCAAAATCACAAGTAGCTACATTAGAACTAGTCAAAAAATGAAATTATTATTCTGTGGAAAATTATTATTTCTGTGGAAATGCTGAATTTTGTTTTTGTTCCAAATAAGAACTTCACAAAAGGTAAATTCCAATAATAAATGAGTACATTATGGGTAGTCTTTGTCAAAATATGATGTAGTAGTTGAAATATCCTGCAATTTTTATACGTAAGCCACTGAGTGGAAATGCTTCCTAGTATTGATTATATCTTCTCTAATTCAAAGAATGTTCTCCTTTTAATATATAAATAGCAAAAACATGGATTAATATTATAGATCCCATTTAGCTCTTCTTCCTCTTTTAATCCTCTAGGTTTGATGTAATCCTTAGTAAAATTTAGTACAATTATTGCTAGCAGTGTTGATAATAAAATACACAAGCTTTTATCGAATCACTTCAAAGACTTTTCTGAGATTTTTGTATTTTTCAAACACATTTTCAGAGATCAGTAAAACTTTTAACATTTCATTTTTCACAGTCTACATGAGAGCTCATCCCTTTTTCATACCCATATTCTTCTCAATAGGAAGAAAGCCTGTAAGAATGGGAGAGTCTAACAATGTAATTTAAAAGCATCAAACCTTAACTGTGCCCAGCTAAATAGAGAGGTGCATTCTGGAACCAAGCACAGCACTAAACTTCCTACCATTTAGAAACAAGGGCTATTACTTTAATTGCTTTAACGACAGTGATTCCTGTGATCCCACATAGTGCCATAGTCTCATTTCAAATAAGGTTTAAGAGTTTGCTTTAGTAGTAACTAATTGTTCTCTCCTGACTGTTGTCAAGAATCATTGAAGATGAGTTCAAAATACTTTTAGTTTCTTCAGAGGTTGTAGCTATGAAGAAGTAAAACCTTCCCTGGGAAAGAGATGTACCTTACACACCAGTTTTGTCAGACTCTGGGACCGTAATGAGTTTAAGACCCTGCTTAAGACCTGTTAGACAAGAAGTGCTGTTACAATATATGAAGTAGCTTTTCATCCCTGGAGGAGTGAGGGTCAGCCAGTGCTTCTACTCACGCGGTTCCTGTTGGTGGGGTTTGTATAGTCCGGTGCTAGTTGATATGTTTTATGGTGGTACCCATACCCACAGGATAAAACATTGGTCGCGGTGCTGCTGCTCTGTGCGCTTTGCGGCTGAGCGTGCAGTAGAGCATAGGTGTCATTGACAACAACCTAGACATGATGACCACTTTTTTAAACGCTGTGAGTGGAACTGGCATTTTAGTTTTAGCAAAAGGGCTTGAGTGGAAAGAAAAAAAAAAGAGAGAGAAAAATGTTTGTCATAGAACGAAAAGGGCTTGAGTGGAAAGAAAAAAAAAAAGAGACAAAAATGTTTGTCATAGAACATAGACTATTATTTAGCTACATCTAACTAGTTCAACTACACAGCCCTCTGAACACTTGGAAAAAAATAATCTGTGAGATTATTAATTTTTTTTAGAAATGCTGGTTTTAAGATCTAACAGCCTATGTTCATTCTGATTTGTCCGCTATTGAGCTACTAAGCTTAGGACTTGAAGGAACAAGGAAGGAGATTGTTCCACATGACTGGTCATTTTAAAATCTGAGCAACTCAGTTTTGTCATGGTGATTGCAAAGAGAGGGTATGTTGCTTCCATAGCTGATTCTTCTAGAAACTCTAAAGCAGTTTTGAACCAGGAGCATTCATGAATGCATGCTGTGCTGGCTTTCTTGAGCAGGTCTGTCACGTGTCTACTGAATGAAAAGAAAGAGGAACATAGTGCTTACTCTACCATTGCCTCCTTACCTGCCGGAGTGTAATAGTTTCCTACAGATTCCTGTTTTATATATTTCCATTCTTAGTCAGCTTTAGGTTCCTGGTTCTCTGCCCCAGAGAGAGCTGGCTTGAACAATGTAAGGTGCTCTTCCAGCTTGTATCAGCTGGCTGTGATCCCCTTGGTCTGTTCAAGGACAGAAGGCAATACTGTCCTGTGAAGCTCCTTTACTGACCTCAACTGTGCCCTCTGCAATGGGGTAGCATTGTAGAAATTGCACTCAAGCTACATATACCCAAATTTCCAGATGTATTTGCAAGGACAGCTAGTGAGCTTGTGTCTTGTGGCAGCTGCTTTGCCATAGTAGGGACAAAATTAGTTAGAACTGTTTCTGCAAGTGTATTTTTCACAAGGACTAATTGCATGCCAGAATTTTAGCATAAAGCATCCTGTATTTAAAAAAAAAAAAAAAATCATTTAAGAAGATTTTAGTGATGGATTGCCTGATTAACTTGGTGATTGTTTGATTTAGTGTCAATTACAAATGCTAGCAATCATTAAATATTATATATTTATAACCTGATACCTGTTGTATGGTGGTGTGTTGAAAGTAAAGCCAAAAGTAAGTTCCTCCTCCACATCCAAAGCCAGCAACCTAACCACTGGCAGCCACTATAGTCTCTACTGGCAGTATGCAGCTGTAGACAAATTGTATGTTGGATTTTGTAAGCCACCAGAAATATGAACTTGTTTTGTCTAGCCTCTATAGGGAAAATAGGACAGATGGACTTTTCATACTGCTTAAATAAATCTCTTGCTTCCTTTGGCCAACCTTCCAGAGTAGGGTGGGTGAGTCAAATAGGTCAGAGAAGCTGATATTTGTGTTCCTTTAGTATAAATAGAAAGTGGACACATTTTACAGAACATACCTAATTTGAAAGCGTATAGCTGATAACATTTTTGAGAAGTGATTTGTTAAAATATTGGAAGTTAGGCCAGATATGCTACATTGTTCTATACCATTCCGAATGTAGGTGTCCTGTTTAAATGTCAAATCTTTAAACCAAAACCCTAATTTTCAGTTCCTCAGCTCTCAGTAGTTACTACAGCGGTACATCTACATCATTAAAAAATGCAATTTAAAAATGCTAGGTTTGAGGCATAGATGTTTGCAGTTAAAAATATTAATTGATGTATGCCAGATTATATAACTTCAGGTTTTCATCAGGACAGTGATCTACTGGACCGGCGGAAACATTGCTTCAGTGTCCAGTCTGAATCTGGAGAAGATCTTTACTTTTCTGTGGAACTAGAGTCTGACCTAACACTATGGGAAAAAGCCTTCCAAACAGCAACTTTTTTAGAAGTAGAACGGATACAGGTGAGAACAACTGCCTTGATGATTCCCTTTTGATACGTTAACAAGTTAGGTCTGTCTGAAATAATTATGCGATTTAAGAATTTCTCTGACCTCCTGCAGCTCTATTGGAGATTATTGTTTTATGTATGTAATTGCATAAAAACGCATTTGGTGTTCCCAAACAGCTTGCAATCGAATGTTCAGAAGAGATCACGTCAAATACAATCTTTGATTAAGTACGACTAGGTGATACATATTTGTTAACTAAAGTTCATGGACAGAAGAGGAAAAACAATCTATAGAGGGACAAAACCAGCTGTTTAGATATTCTCACATACTGCTTTACATACTACTTTATTTGTTATTGGATAACATAAGGAAACCTTGCAGGAATTAAATTGTCCTTGTAATAATCAGGAATGAGAGTACACAGAGTGAGTACTTACTGGATGCAAGCAAGAACAAAGTTGTACCTCAAATACATTTTTCTTTTTTTTTGCACATTTCTTGTGTTTTGTGTGTTTACTCAATTCTCAGATGACAGCGCAGAGGTGGATGACATTCAGGTACAGATTACAAGCAAATTTTTATATCAAAATTGCAGATCAGAATGTTTAAAGATAACTGTTTTTTTCACATGACCAAAAAGTCATGGGTTTTTGATTTAAAATAGGAGAAAATGAATACCCACCACAATAGTAATTCACCTAATCCTAATTGTTATGTTGATGTTCTAATCATGAAAAATAGAACAGCTTTAGTTGATGTTGCCATGAGTTATTCTGTATACACACCTACAAAAGTTGTATTAGCATATTAGCCTGTGCAAGCATTGACTGATGCTCACTTTCCCTGCAGGCATTTTCTGTGTCCTGGGAATGTAAGCATTGACAGTTTTTTATTTAGACAAATTGTTTGTTAGTTACATATTAGCCCTCTTCTGACCAACAGATGCAGATGGACTGAATTAGTATATACTAATGGTGGTTCATTTTGCAAAAACTACACTGCTGTCAGTTTTAATGCATATTACCTTTGTGGGAGGAGGAGTCGAAGAAGGTTCAACTTCTAAGTTCATGTGCTACGCCAGCTTTTACAGGAGGTGTTCTTACCTTTTGAATTCTGAACTACTCGGCTGAGTAGTTTTTCTCTATAAACATTGCAACAATACATGTCCTCTGTTACTAAATATTTGAGATGCTTTGTCTTTCTCATATAACTGACTGCAATATTGTAGAAGCACTGCTGTGCCATCAGTAGAAGAATATACGGCAATTTTCTTGAATAACTTTTAGCCCAGCAGCCACTTCATATTTGTTCTTCTCTAATATTGATTCATACTGTAGCATTCCTAGTTTAGATTTTTCTCTTGGGATTTAGAATCACGTTTATTCAAAATTGCTCCCATGTTTCCCAGAAAGAATTTCCCTAATAATCTTAACTTCAGATTAATCTTAGCCTTTCCACCTTTCTTTTCACTCTACCGATGTCCAGACTAGCAATTATGAATTCAAAGTAATGATTTCCTGAGATTGATTGATTATAGCAAATTTGTAAAGGTGAACAAACAGGCATCTCATGACAGATTACTATTGTGGAACCCACATTTATGATTTCACTTCTTTTTGTTTGTTTTCTTGCCTCTCTTTCCATATCTCAGTTTGGAAAAAAATAGAGTATTAGTTTTTCATATAATTGGTCTTGGCCTCCTCATTTTTCTTTCAGCAATCCGTTACTGCTTTCATCCACCAGTTTGCAGATTCAGATAAAATCTGGTTTGACTAAGTAGCAGTATAATTTGTCTCTGACAAGTTCTTTCATTGCTCTGTGAGAAAAAAAAGGTGACAGGTTCAAAATCAAGGTATTGACTGTACATCAAGTTCTTTCATTGCTCTGTGAGAAAAAAAGGTGACAGGTTCAAAATCACGGTATTGACTGTACATTTTTACCAAAATCGTGTTTTATGCAATCATATGAATATTCATATTTTATGTGAATGATAATCCAGCTGTATGCAGGTTTGTCTTACTATGAAATCATACTATTTTGAAAATATAACTGCAGTTTAAAACCACCATTTCAAATTATTCAAATGTGTACTATTCCACAATCATACAAATAATAACAGAGTTACTCAACAAGTATAAATTGGCATTAACCTTCAGGAGAGGTTAGTCAGGGCCCTATTCTGATGTAATTCTAAAGAGTACATCACACAATATTTTAAAAATGCCTCACTATGAATATGTAATAAATTCTGTTTAAACCTAATTCATAGCTTCTGCTAGAGGTGTATCTAAAACAAAAATTAGGCTTTTTTTTTTTCAGGAAAGAAATATATTAGAGGAGAGATAGTCAAACTGATAATAGTTTAGCAATAACATGTGGTACAATATTGTAGTGGTGCCATTGTGGTGTGTTACAGTCACTCTAGTTAGTTTTCTTTAGAGTAGTAAGAGATGCTAATCCATTTTCATAATTACCTATTAAGAGAAAGAAATTATAGTTGAAATTGAGATCCTTTTTCCTTTCTCTCTCTATAGCATTGTTATATGAAGAATGTGAGACTACTATAGTTTGCATAATGATGTGCAATTATAAATGATTGTCAGGTTCCCTTTGTGCTCCTGCTACTTTATGCTAAAATTTTCACCACTTCCGTCATGAATTTTTTTCTTACAGTCCATCTTGTTTGTATTGTAGTGGTTTGTTCCCTAATGCAAGGATTATTGTGTAAACTGCTTTGTGTTACAGTACTGTAATGTTTGTCTCCATTGAAGTTGAATCTGAGTTTGAAAGTTTGAATTAAGTGTTGGATTTATAGTATGGCTTCCCTTAGCTTCAGAGATAGCTTGCACTAGGTTTACAATGTATCATTCTTTCGATAATTTAAACTGTGTGTATTGAGGGAGCAGAATCTAAGGAACAACTTCGGGTTGTCTCCTTCAGCCCCTGCCTGACCCGCTGAATTATTCATAAACCCAATTTAAGATTCTGTATTCTGTGAGAGAATAAGAAATGAGTGCTGAAGTATCTCCTGCTTCTTTTGGGAGGGGGATGCTTCAGTTCTGATAAAGTTTTAATGAGCTCTATATGAGAAATCAGCAACCAAAACCAAACATCCACAGTATATATTATTTATAGTCACTTTTAATGATTTAAAGTGTTTGTTAAATGTATAAGAAATTTTAAATTATCAGGTCTCCTGGGAAGAATTTCTGCATTTTTGTTTTCTCCAAATGTCTGAATTAAAAGACAAATTAAAGAAAATAAAAATGAGAAAAATCTTAACAGAGTTAATGAGTGTCTGAAAGTTCACATCCCTCCTTTGACCTGTGACCAGAATTGTGCAAATGCATACAACACATGCTTAAAGCAAGGGACATTCTTCCCCAAAGAAACAAAAATCTTACTGTCCAGAGATCCTTTTGTTCGTCTCACATTTTTGCTTCTCTGTTGTTTCAAACATCTTGGAATATATGGTCCGAGGGCATGGACTGGTCTTATGTGTAAGTAAAGAATAAGTAAAGAATCTGTGATTTGCACCTTGCAATGCAGTTTCTTCCTACTGATAACCACATTGAGCTGAACTAGATGATATTTCTTCACAAACTGTGCACTGCCTCTTGTAGAAAGAACCTTCAGTCTGGAAAAGAGGTTGCTTTTTCAATACAGCATTGAACCAAGACTGATATGTCCTGTTTCTCATAAATCTGAACTGCTCAGTGAGGCTAGTTAGCCCAGTCACTGTGCTGTGCTTCGGCAGAGGTAGCGGTGCTAGCTCAACGTGGTGCTGCGATGTGCGTTATAGGTTGACCTCTGGTGTTAAGGTAGGAGATCAGAGGCGTTAGATGGCAATACATATTTTAAATCTTATGCTGTCTCCTTGCCAAATTTTAATTCTCAGGAAGGGCTGTGTGTCTGTTCTAGATATCTTGGAGGTCTACAAATAAAAACATAGTTTGCATCTTGTAGGAAGTTAGCAAGATAATTCTACAAAACTCTACATTTTTTGCTTTGCAGGCGAAACCTGAACATTTTTGCATATGTGAATTCATTAAGTAGTAAGTCACTGTGAAATATATTACTTTACACTCTTTTCTTCTACTAATGAGATGCTGCCAAAGGCAATATCCTCTCCTTTTCTAACAACACTGATTTACGATCAAAGTTTACATATTCATAGCAGTTTTATGGTGTAGCTGTGCCAAAAAAAAGCTGCTTTTATTTGCTACTATAAACACAAACACCATATGACTGCAACACCACAAAGCTGAATCATTGATTTTGTAATTAAAAATTTGGTGAGTTTATGCATTAATAATTATAATGACCAAGTGCAACCGCCATACTGTATGAATTCAGATTTTATAAATATGATGAAGTACATAAAGTTCTTTCAGTGTGGGAAGCTACAGGAATAGACCAGTCCCTGCTTTCCACCTCAACAGCAGCAGTAGGCAACCTGTCATTTACTGACAGACAGTTATAGTTTTTGAACACCTTTGGTGGATCCCACAGTAACATGTGATTTACTGTTATTCGTCAATAATGCAATATCATCCTATAAGACACGTGTCAAGGATTGTTTTTACTTCTGAGTTATAGATGACCATGCTTTGTCTATAAATGGGCTTAAACACTGCACTTGTGCCCCACTGATAACTATATAGAGCGTGTTTGAAACCTGGATTCTAGAGCTCCAAGGTGCATGCACAAAGATTAACCAACAACAGTTTGAATGTAGTTGAGACCTGATTTGATCAATGAAAACAATTCATTCAAATATTTCAGTTCCAAAAAAGAAATCTATATTGAAGTGTAACAAAGTAAAATTTAAAATAACCAAAGAATCTATATAGCTATGAACTTGTCCATTTTCCTTCATCACAATGTCTATTTCAACTCTTAGAAGCTGTTAATGATCCTTTCAGGTTTTTGTGCTCTGGGGAAGACCATTTGGAATCCAAAGAGCCCACCCAAAGAATATATAAGTAAAGACATGTGATTTATCCTTGATAATCAAAATGCCAAAACCAATAATAAATACTTTTGTAACACTGAAAATGTAGTGACTTACGTTGTCCTCGTGTTTACAATTTATATTTTGGTTCTTTGACACATTATAGATCATGGAAATCTTTGTTCTCATTTCATATATTTAGTGGCTACAGCAACATTTGAAGAATATAACTATATTTCGTTTAATCTGGAGGGTAAAATTTCTGTAGAATAAGAACGATTTCTTTAAAGACTTTACATCTGATTTGGAAATATTTTAAGCTTTTTACATATTTTGTGATGAAAAAGACAATTTTACCATATTGTACCTGAAGTCAGCCTTCAGGCACAGCAATAGTTTTGATCCTGAAAACGACTCTAATAGATGTCTCACAGCATGTATTGAAGTGTGATGTTATGGAAGTAAGTAGATGTATAGATTTAAAAATCATAGAATTACGAAGTCTTTCAAGATTCCGATGTTTTTCATAGAAACCTTTGAGATATATTGGTCCACTAACTGAAGCAAAAAAAGGTATTTCATATGATTACATCAGTTGCTACACGGTATGAGATACTACCTTTTCCACTGAGTTGGGACAACACGAAAACACAACAGCATACCAAAGAGATATTTTCCAAATGCATTTTTTTTCTTAAAAAGCCAAAAGGAATGTATTAATGTTAGAGGAAGTTACCAGGTACCAAAACAAATAAGAGAGTTTGAAAATAATGAAACTTCCCTTTTAGCAGTTGTCATTGGTAAACCACTGAGGCAATTCTGATTCTGATTTATTTTTTCCCTAATGTAAAACTTCATCACTGATATAAATCCTTTGATTTGAAATACACTGGCAATAAATTGACCTATTTACACACAAATGACTGATTTCTGATAATAATTTTGAGATACCTAAACATTAGAATGAAGAAATGTGTTCTGTGGTAACCAACTTCTCTGTTTTTTTCTTTTATAGTGCAAGACGTATGCCTGTGTTTTGGAGAGTCACCTTATGGGACTTACCATCGACTTTAGCATGGGCTTTGTCTGTTTTGATGCTGCCACAAAGGTAAAGTTCAAAGACTTGTTTCTGTCACATTATTGGTATTCCTTGTTATTTATTAAATTTTGGGATAAGTAATGCATCCTTAAAATGTACTACTTTTTGTTATCACGACAGATCATCTCTTGTCAAATCTCTTGTGCTTTAATTTAAACTCGGGGATGATTTCTAAATTATGTGAGAAGATGTATTCTGTTATGTGCTTGTTATTGAAAAGTCAATACCAATATCAATCTGAAACAAGCATCAAGTCTTCATTCTTTAATTTCACATGAAAACCCAGACTGATTCAGTTTGATGTTTCTTTTGCTGGTGCATCCTTGGTTTTAAGAGGAAATAATCTTCTTGGTTTCGAGCTGAACTGTGATCTTTGACAAGAATCTGCCTTTCCCTTCTCCAATTTCATGAGTGGGAGTATGTATTATTACAACAATTCTCAGTTTATGTTTTAGATATTTTTCTTCGGGTGTCTGTAAAGCGAGAAGTCAGCCATGGTCTGTACATCTCATGCTTTTCCCATCGGCCTTAACACTGTTCAGTACAACTGATGAAATAGTTTGTTATATCAAGTGAATAATATGGCATCAATTTCCAGTTTATATTAATGCAAGTCCAAGTCTCAGTAAAATTGCTGGGAGCCTTTGTATGTTTGCATCTGCACTAATGGCTAACAAGTACTAAAATGTAAGCAGACTTTTTATTGCTACTACTTGACACTGCTGTTATGGGAGAATGTGAAATATTTTTTCTGAGTCTTCTCTTCAATACTTGTTCTCCTTTGAGATGCTGCAACACTGCCACCAGCAATTGCTGAAAATACCCTTTTCTCTCCAGAATATGCTCCTATCCTCTATCTTAAGTCAACCCTTCCCACCACATTACTTCACTAATCAGAACTCTTTTATTCTTCCCACTCCATTCTACTGTTTGTTTGCACAAGGTGTGGTGAATTTGAAATTCAAATACTTGTGTATATATATTTCTTTTTGTTAAGCAAATAGTCTTGTATGATTCATCAGTGAAATACATGACTGTCAACTTAGGAGGTATTACACTAAAAGTCAGGGCAACAGAATTAAAGTGCAGAGGCTCAGAAAAAAATGTGTAGGTTTCCCCCACCCTTCAATAATATAATAGCAATGCTTTTGAATTAAGGTAATTTGCATCTCCTTCAAAGCCCTTGCACATCTCTGATTCTCAAAAGACTTCAGACTCTTTCAAAACCATTATCTGCAGTACAAGCATACACCAAATTTCAGACACCAAAGCACATGCGCAGCTGCTCTCATACATGTTACCATGGCTGAAGGGTGTGGTATCCTTTTGGTATGTCCTTAGAACATGTAAGACAGATTTCCAGATACAGAAAAAGCTCTGGCAGAGATATAACTTCACTGTCTTGCTTTCTCAAATAAGTCATTGTACCTTTCCAGTTGTACAAAATTTCTGGAGACATCATCTTGGTGAATAGTATTACATATAAAACAGATTCTTCTTTGCCCTCACAAATAGATTTTTGATTTTTTTTTTTTCTTTCATAGCAAAGAGCAGAAAAATATTTCAAGTATTAAAATTGACTACTGAGAGAGTAAGGCAATTGTTAGCATTGCCAGCAGATTTGCATTCAGCTCTTGTCTCCCTTTCCTGCTGCCCCATGTTCCCTACCAGGTCATATAAGTAGTACTGAAAACAAGTGCAGCAAAAAATTAGCATCTAACTTCCATTTCTAGCAAGAAGAGTCCTGACTGGGTAGGTTGGGAACCTATTCAAACTAAAACCACATTGCACAACCAAGTAGCAGAAGATCCACAATGCAAGATCACTGGAGTGAAGCTTTGATGACTTGATGACAACCAGAAGAAAACCAGGAAGGAGTTTTCCATCTTCCAGGTCTCCCAAGCTTGAGAAGGCCCATAAAGCATTGTAAGAGTACAAGGCAATTTTACTGTTTCCTCTCTCCTTCTTTTGTAAAGCCATGAAACCATGGAATGGACCTGTTCCTTCTCGGGTGGCATCTAACCTCAGCATCCAAGTGTGAAAAGGTAGCAGGTGTGTGAAGGGATTTCCTTCAGGAAGAGAAGGGCTCCATAGGCATTATGTGGACAGAACAGACAAGTGTAGAATTCCTCATGAACTGGAGGGAAGACATTTTTATTGCAGTGAATAGACTGTAGTTGTACTACAGAAAGGGTAGTACATTTTGCATCATCTGCAACTGACATACTGTGCTCCTGCTCCTCCTTCTCTCTTGCCAGTCTTGCAGTGGGTAGTGGCCCACAAAACATTTATTGGACCCAGACCACCCTTAGAAATTTCTCAGTCGGTACCACTCGTTCACCACACTTACATACAGGCTGCAAGGAAGAGCAGGGGACTCCTGCTGATCTGTCAAATCTGTCGCCAACCTCCTACTGGGTCACTCTTGTCCTCAAAGCTCCTGATACCACCCAGGAGCTGCATGCTGTGGCAGAAGTGATTTCCCCTGAAAAAATGCTGCTTCCCATTTTTCAGTGCTACGCTTACCTCTTAGTTTCCCTTCCACCTTTTCCACTTGCGCTGTCCATGTTTTCTATGTATTTCTTGAACTTTCTGTGTTTTCATTTTAGACTGATAAAATCAGTTTTGCCTTAATGCTTGCCGATTTTTCTTTTAAAAGTGGGTTTTATTTCCCTGAATGGAGGAAGGGACCATACTGGTAAAGCTCAGGAGTCAGTACACAGAGAATCCTGAAGGTTTCAGGGTTTGTTTCATTTTTCTTTGATAAAGACAGGCAAGCAGAGAGTACGGTTTAAGATAAAGGCATTGTATTAAAAATACCTGATGTATTAGATAGCATGCATACCAGAGATATGCCACGTACTAATCCATTCAGCAGGCACGGAGAACCTGTACATTGGAAATTCAGGAAAGTACATGGATAGCAATCACTGAGACTATTAAACTCATTACAGACTTACAATATGAAGACCTTTCTTTTTTTTTCCCCTCACTTTTACAAATTCCGACCTCTCAAAATAGAGTCTTTAAAGCGTAAAACCCACAAGAATCATAAATATTTTAGTTCTACAAGCAATATGCAGAAGCTTCTTGGAGGATGTTCTTCTGGCAATTGTCATTAAGAGCTATGTGTCACAAGTGGTAGTCATACTGTCTTGCAGATCTTCCTATTGCTGTTCACCAGTCTTTGGGAAAACACCTTCATTCATCTCACACATGTTTCATGGAACATATAATGCAGTTCTTTTGGTGCCCCAAAAGTCATTGTATTCTTCTGTTACCAATTAAACAGCACATAATCTAGAAATAAAAAAAGTTTAACAAAACCAACAAAGACTATGCAGCTCCCTTCAAAGTTAAGGTTTTGTACACACCAATACAGATACACATTTTTGTGACTTGGATGGAGGTTGTACATAAGCAAATCAAATGAGAAACTCTACAAGTTTTCTAATCAGATAGAACAGTATTTAAGTTATCCACAGATTCCTTAAAAAAGTGTTTTCAGGCTTTTGATATATATAATCGGTTAAATAAATTGTATAAGCATAAGTAAACTACTGCGTAACATTCACAAAAAAGATTTTACATGGAAAATATTTACATATAAAAGAGGTAAAATACTATTTTTAACTTCTCTACATATTATTTTGAAGCAGATTGTGTTACCTTAAAACTTTCAGTGTCGTAAGCACAATGCGGTTAGTATCCTCAGAAACCTAGCTGCAGTGTTGCACCTTAATTAGTTTGTACGTTAGAATAAAGTGTAGTAGCACCATGGGTAAAAAAGAGGACATATTGTTTTGTTAGGTAATCAGGCATTAGGCAGCATGAGATGATAAGGATGGCTTAATGCAATTGCATTAGAAGAGAAACAGTACAGTATAAAGCAACATAATCTGTTGCCAAGTGACTGCTACAGTTGAAACTGTCAAACAAGCCATAGGATGAAAACTTGTCTGAAATCTGCCCTGAGTCTGCCAACCACATTCTAATGAATACCTAAATAGGAAAACCATTACCTACTCTCCATCATTTCTGGGTTTAGTGGGCATGGTGGCATCAGGTGTACGACTGGACTTGATGATCTTTGAGGTCTCTTCCAACCATAATGATTCTATGATTCTATTTTATGGAAAGAGAAAGTTTGTGATTCTTTCAGCCAAAAATTTATTCAGATTATCTTCATTATGATGATGGCAGGTGTAGGTTGTGTCTATGCTGTTAATGTTCTTCAACAATATTGCTATACTCAATAAACTAAAACATAAACTAGACGTGTTTAGTCACATAAGGGAAAAGTATTACTTCTCTAACTAATGAAGGGGTTCGTAAGAAGCAGAAGTTCAAAATCTCTTTTCCAAGAACAATCTGAGAAAACAATGAAAAATGGGGAACAGTTTGCAGGACAAGGAAAACATCAATAAAATTTAAATTAAATTATCTGTATCTTATTAATATTTGCATATAGATTTGTGCATTGAGACTGCACAAAAGTCCTAGCAACTGTCACATGAATTAACAAGCTCAGTATTAAAGACAAAAACTATTTAAAATGTCATATTGTTAATGAAAAAAAAAGTTTAAATCTAATTCTTTATAAATTGTATGAATTTTTACAATCAGTATTTGAAAAATCAGTACAAACTATTATCTTTCCACTTCCAATGACGGGACATCCACAACTTCTCAGGGCAACCTGTTCCAGTGTCTCACCACCCTCACCATAAAAAAATCTCTTCCTTATGTCCAATTTAAACCTACTTCCTTTTAGTTTGAAAACATTGCCTCTTGTCCTGTCACTGTAGGCCTTGGTAAAAAGTATTTATCTGTCTTTAACTCCTCTTCAAGTACTGGAAGGCTGCTCTAAGGTCTCCCCAGAGCCCTCTCTTCTCCAGACTGAACAACTCCAACTCTCTCAGCCTGTCCTCACAGGAGAGGTGCTCCAACCCTCAGATCATTTTGTGGTCCTCTTCTGGACCCACTCTAACAGATTCATGTCTTTCTTGTACATGTTCACTTCTATTATTTTGCCACTACTCACATCAAATTCAACCACTCACTTTTGGGTAAAGCTTAACTCAAAGCCATATTCTGTAGGCTTCAGAGTTCAATGTCAGATAATTCATTCAGTCCATCTCTCACTTCTCCCAGAATAACACTGCAGATGCAAAATCTTTTAATGAGTTCAAGGGGGGTCTTGGCCAAGTACTTGGAGGACAGATCTAATGAATATCATGAAATTTTTTTTATTATTATTTATTTATGACATTTTCATGTTTCCCAGAACACAAAGCTCAAGTAGTAGTTTCTGAGGACACCTGAGAAGTCCTGTCTTATATTTTGATTCAGTGAGGTCTTCAGTACATCTTCAGGCAACTTCTATTTTACACTTAACACTGTGCTCATGGTGTTTTAAGTTTTCTTTCTTAATCACTACTGAATTCACTGTGAACTGTTTTTAATAGTGAATTGACACTAATAAACTGAAGTGAAGCCAGGTTCTTCAACTCATTATTTTAACAGTTGTTCAGCTACGCCAATATTCGAGTTATTTAGCACTGAAATGATATTTAAATTGTTTTTCCCTCTTACATTTCAAGTTAATAGATTTTTTTTTCCCAACATGCCTGACAAATTGCAACCAAAATTTCACAAATGTTCTAAAACTCAAATTCACTACCTATGCTCATGAATGAGTTTATAGAGCATAATGACTCTCATTATGCTTATGGTTTCCAGACAAAAGCCACACAGCCCTGTGTCCCTTGTCTCCTCGTTTGCTGTCATTTAATCTTTATATAATACTTAACTATGTAAGTTGAAATTAGTGGTTAAAGACTGTCATCTGTGCTAAATGTATTTCAAGTTGAACACATCATAGTTCAATAAAAACATTGTTTCTGTATCTGCACAGACCTATGATAAATATGAGTACACAAAGTATTAAACTGAGTTCTTCAGACCAGATCTGTACTGTGATGTGATTATAACAGCACTGGCATAAATCATAGCTGTTTCTGCTGCATATCCACTGCTTTCTCTTCCTCATTTTATGACTGATAGCTTGTAGAGCCAACAGTAGTTTCTCATTTAGAGCATTTGGTATGTTGCTTTATAACAAACCATTTTGATTTCCTGGAAGGAGAACGAACAGTTTTTAAGGCTGCCTAGTTAAATCAGATTCTTCCAACATTTCACAGAATAATTTCATAATTCAACTAAACAGTTTGTAGACTACCAAATGTAATTATGGACACAAAAGAATTTCTCTCCCTGCACATTAAAAAGCAGTAACATGTATACTTGTGCTCTTGTTCTTCTGTAGCACTCTCTAAAGCCAAAGCTCCAGTGCAGGATGTAATTTTTTTTTTCTTATTAACAATGTATAGTTTGAAAGAGAACTGCAACATATAGATCAAGCAGACATTGGCAAACAATTGAATATGATTAATTTCTATCATGTAGTTCTTAATTTGTAGTAGTGTAATACCTGGAGTAAAAAGGCCACCTGCCTCCTGTGTTGGCATACATGGAAGTTTAAATCTGATCATTAGAGAGTGTCTCCACAGCATCTCTTCCACTGGGGATTTCTTAAAAAAAAGTCCAACAGCTTTAATGCGATTTCATTTGCATTATTCGACATACAGGATGTCAAATAACATCCTTTTACTGAACCTCCCTCTTTCTTCCTTGCTGATATTCTGCTAAAAGTGAATTTACTTAATCTTTGTGAATAGCATTTAGATATTTTCTTTTTTCTTGGCTGCCTAATCGAATTTTCCAATTTCTGTTTAGTTACACCTTGTACTACAAGGTGTCTTAATACACAGCATCTACTCCAGACATAATTCTTCTTTTGAGATGTTTTAGATGCTAAGTGTTTTGGTTGGTTTTTTTTTTAATTATGAAAGTTCCAAAAAGATGCAAAAAATTCTGTTGCAAGTGTTAAAAGTTATAAACCAAATTTTACCCTAGGTCATTGTTGCAGCATTGTGTGACAGTGTCTACTGGGGAAAACATTTTTCCCAAGTCCTGCACAATTACAGCACATCAATTCAGGTCCTACGTTTGTCTAACATTAGCTAGTATATAGATGTCAGTGTTTTACTGAGCAAATATAACTCTTTTGTGGATGATTTATATTAGGTATGGACATACACAGTTATTATGATAAGCATTTATAAATAAGGTTTTGCAGCCAGTGTAGCCACCTTAAGAATTAAGAATGGAGACTGATAGATTGAAAAGTATAAAAAGATGTGTACAGAAGTTCATCTAACTACTATTGTGAAAGTGATCCAATGTATAAAACTACTTACTGAAGTGGCATTCAGTAACTTATTTTTAACATTCTTCCAACAAAAAATTGTCTACTCTTCAAGTGTATGAGTGTATATACATAGACATGTATATGTTATATATGTTTCTGTTTATATTGTTTATTCATTAAAATTGTTTTCTATAATGTGCATATTTGCATGATAGTGTTTACAAATAATATATATGTGAGCGTACATTGCAATATACCTACCTGTGCAAAGTGCTGTGTCTGTACTCCATCACATTTATTGCTCATTAAAGCAGCAGTCAAAAATATATATTTGTCAGAAGAGAAAAAACTGATCCCTTATAGGACTGAAAATAAATTAAAGCGCTGCTGAATTATATGGTGATGCTAGAACAAAGTAACAAAAGGCTCCGTAATGGCCCACGAGGTGCATATCAACAAAGCTCCCTGTACCTGTCATCAGTTCTCTCGCAGACACCTTGTGCACTTCATCGAATAAGAGACTACACTGTAAACAATAAATAGCATTGCAAATATCTTTAATTTGGTTTTCACACCAAAAGGCTTCTAAATAACACAGAACGGAATTTGTCTTAATTCCTTTAGGAACAAACTCCATGTTTTTTAGGGATACATACCTTAAGATCTGTCTTTTCATGCAGCTAATACACATATAGCATAATGAAATAAAACAGCACTTAAAAGCACCAAAGTACAGCAATAGAGAAGGCAGAATAAAATCAGGCTCACTTCAAGGTGGAGATTAAATAATGTAACTCATACAAATGAATATTTATTCCATGCTTAGAAATTGAAATGCTGGACAAACTATAACTTTAATATAAGCCATCAAGTGTGGTTCATACAGTCTTATGTACTGTGACAGGAAACAAAAAAATGTTGGTAGGTCATCCATCAGTACTGAGCAAATAAAATGTAGTCTTTCAACATTCAGTGTAACTTCAGTAATGGACAAGAACAGTTACTTTATTAGGGTTGACTTTCTTGCTTTTTTCCTTTGTCTTATTTTTGTTCTTTATCCTCTGTATCCTTCCCTGTCTTTCCCTTTACGGTTATAAAGCCACAGCAGTTGACAAAGGAAATTGCCTTGGACCATAATTCTTTTGTAGTAAGACACTCTCCAGAGATTGGTAACACGGTAGAACTGAGCATGAACAAGATCTTAATCCTGTTTAGTTCCCTACTGCTGCTATCAGTATGGACAAAGTGTCACTTTACAAGAACGCAATCTTTCTCAATTAGGTATGAGACAAACAGCCAAATTAAGGTGTATCCCAGGTGCCCAAAGAGCCAATTACTTTTATTCTTGAAAATAAGGACCTACAAGGCATCTGCTCTTGATTTAGTTTGACTTGTAGGAGTATCACTTATTTTAGTCAGATGACAAACAACATTAGCTTGAAAGGTGTCCATTGAAATTTAGCATAATTCTGTAGTATATATAGTATAAAAAATTTACCTTAAAAGGCTAAACAGAAGAATGATTTAATTAGAGTATCAGGAAAAAAGGAGGCAGTGTTGGAAAAGTACAGCTATGACTTTTTGAAGATGCAATGGAAAAGACAACAAAGAGATTTGCTGAAACCAATATTTGAAAAGTGACCTCTGATGTTTTTTCCTTAATAAAAATGGTTTCTTTATATACTCCACCATTTACAGATGGTCTGAGATGTAGCTGTCTAATAATTGTAAAACACTGACAGACTCTTTCAGGTTTTCTCCAAGCATCTTACTAAAGGCCAAAATTCTTTTACTGTTACATAATAAAACCTGTATGATTCATGTCAATGG
>NW_009635084.1:27623-58240 GCF_000690535.1 Cariama cristata | reverse complement strand
AGGGAAAGCCTGTATCTGGTGATGTGCACTGGCAGATGGAATGATGCTGTTGCCATACATGGTGCAAATGCTGTTTCACAAGTTCGTTAAGTATAAATGGTCTTTTTGCAAGAACAGAATTGGTCCACAGTGCATAATCTAATATAGAAGGTGCAAGGCTGTTTAATAATAAATTGAAAGTAGTGCATCACTGAAGCCATAGGACACAAATCAATTCTGTTCTGGTTGGAGACTCACATGTTGACAAAACACAGCTTTTCTTTCCTAGTGCCAATGCAAAATGCCCTGTATAACCGTGCTAAATCATATAGCTATCACAGAGCCGTGGACTAGTCAGACACTCCTATCTGTATGCATTGCGTATGGTAAGTAAAAATACAGAGACACTTATTCTGTTTGTTTGGTAATCTAGTCTCTGTTTGGGGTAAATCAAGCTCCTTAACCCAAAACAAAAACCCTAACCAATGCTGCCAGTCATACCCTAAACGGAGATAATTATGATGCATTCCCACTTGTCTGATACCATTATCTAGATGGGAAGTGATTTTGTTTGATGACGTCTCATAAAAATTGTATGCAGTTTAGTCCAGGATTCTGAAATTATGGGAATGAGTAGCAAACTGACGTATGATATGAATGTGAAAATATTTTCTAAGGTTCCTTAGAAACGTGTTCTAGATTTAGCACTAGTACTAAGAATAGAAGCTATATAACTTTCTTCATCTGTCTGGCTTTGGGGAGCATCAGCAAAGTATTACAGGTACTGAAGTCAATAGCTCTTCTTCCATGTGCCATTTATGTATTGCATTTATGTCCCATCTATAAAATAGAAATATGCAGGCAGAGAGCATCCTTGGGTAATTATAGCAAAATAACACTAGCAGAAGATAATAGGCAGTAATTTGGTTACAAAGACTAGAACAAATGAGTCCTAGATGATTACTTATAAATAAAATATTTCTCATTAAAAAGTATTGGTGGAGAATCTTGGTCCCAGATATGTCAAAGGAAAAAAATCCTATTAATTTCAATGAAGACAGGATTAGCTTTTTGGTGATTTCTTATTACAATAATTTAATAGCATCTCAAGAGAAGTCTTAAATCTAATTTGTCAGCTTGTCTGCACTGTTTATTTGTTTGCATTGCATTCTGGTATTCTTTGAAGTTAATTTTATTAAATGGTATAAAATGTAAAAAGCAGCCTAAGTGATCTATGAATAATAATTGGGAAAAGGATTTATATTTTACTGGTTGTTTTCAACATTATGCATGATACATACAGTATTTGTTCAATGAGATTGTCTTCTTAGAGTGCATTTTTCAAAACATGGATTAACTGTGTCAGATTTTCCATGACCACACTGGATGTATGCAAATTGCGAAGCTGGTGGTATTTTCAGTTTCTAAATTGGACTTCTTGCTGTTATTCACAAGTTCTGTCACTACTCATGACTGAGAGTTCGCTTTTAAAGGCAATAAGTAGTGCATACGGAGTTCTCATCTTGATCTTCCGTGAAGGCATGGTAAGGTTGTGTGCCTCAACTTGAGAAGTGTCTCAGGGTCCTCACAAGTAGCTGATGCCAGCATCTACCACAGAATCTTTTTGCATTTGGTTGCAATTTATGCTTAAAAGTAACTGCCACCTGGTCCACCTGTCAAATCTATTTTAGGGTAAACAAAAATTTACTGCTTCCTAAAAATGCTGTATATAGTCCTGTAAAATATTCTCAGTGATGCAGGTTACACATAGTTACTGAGGATTATACGAGGAAAGCACTTGAAGAGAACAGCCTGCTTTATTAACTAAAACAAGCCCTATCAGAATGTATTACAGAGTGTTGAGCTCAGTAACACTGCACCTTCAAACCAGTAAGTACTTCTGCTTGTATTTTATAAATCACAAAACCTGATTTAGGAATAATTTGTATGACACACTTTTAGTTTTTTGGCAATTTGTGAAAAAGGCAACATGTTTTACAAATGTACTTATTGCTTGGACGTCAATCTGTACACAAACATATCTATATTTGTACAAAATTATACCAACCTATGTTAACTCTGAGGCAAACATTCAGCAAAAGGTTCTGAGGAACTGTGATGCTCAAAAACATGGAAAACATCATTCCCTTGTCTTTGACAATGGTATAGATCGGTATCCCCAAGGGTGCCTATGCCTAATGCAGGAGAGTTAGCCTTTAAAATTAGAATTCAGAACAGTCACCAGAGTGAGCACTGTGGCACTGAAGTCAGCCCATAGGAACGTAAAAGGTAACAACATGTGAAACTGAGGAACTGTGATGCTCAAAAACATGGAAAACATCATTCCCTTGTCTTTGACAATGGTATAGATCGGTATCCCCAAGGGTGCCTATGCCTAATGCAGGAGAGTTAGCCTTTAAAATTAGAATTCAGAACAGTCACCAGAGTGAGCACTGTGGCACTGAAGTCAGCCCATAGGAACGTGAAAGGTAACAACATGTGAAACTCTGTCTCTCACATGTTTATGTCACTGCTGTAACTACACATCTCTCTGAAACTGGGTGCTTCGGTGAGTAGGTCTTGCTTCTCCTTCCTACTCTGGCACTATGAGGTAGTCATTGAAAAAGGATAGGTCTGGTCCCTGATCACTGCTTGTGCATTTTGCAATAATGAAAATGAAAAGAAAAATAAACCCACCCAGAACATGTGAAACCGCAAGAGGGCATAAGCCCGGGATCCCCAAGGTACTGTATTTTAGGAGAGTGATCTGACTGCTGGTCACAGCGTTCTGCATCATCTTGTACATCTGCTACACATGCAAAACATGCAATTCTGGCTACACGGGGCAGGACTTCAGCATCTTTGGTAGGAGACAAGGAATGAAATGGGTCTTACTAGGCATATGCTTAACTAATTCACCCAATTTTAGCTATCTAGAATTTGGACATCTAGTTTAAGCTAGTTGTTACACTTCTCATGCAGTGTGGTACATCGAGGTGTAGACACATCCAGAGTGTGTCAGAGTGAACAAGTATTCATCCCACTTCAAGCCAGGATGAAGGAACTGTTATTCAGAAATTCTCTAGAACAAAAGAATTAGCCGGCATGGCTAGCTTGAATGTTTGAAATACTTTGTATTCCTGACTTAATAACTTAAAACTCGTCACATTTCCCCACTCTTATTTTTGCAAAAAGAACCGTCCTTCATGTGGACATCTTTGGGAAAAAATATGTGCAATTCGTTGCAGTTCACTCAAAAGAAACAGATAGTTCTTTCATTTGGGAATCATTTCATACATTGTCAATGGTATTTTTATTCTTTACACTTTAGACAAAGAGTGTTTAATAGTCTCTGCAAAGTATGCTGTTGAACTGTCAGTTCTAGGAACTTGTTTTGATATCCTGATGAAAGAAGCGCAGTCTTGTTGGGATTAGTCTCAAGAAGGATTTCGTCCCCTCCACGCTATAGACCTGATTTTGCAATGTACTTAAGTAAGAGACATTGCTAAGTAGGCCTCTCCAAAACCGATGTTACTCATAAACTGAAGCGTGTGCTTGAATCATGCCTATGGTTTGGTGTGACTGTCATTCACTTTCCTCTGAGTGAGAAAGAAGTGAGTGGCAAAACTGCATGGGAAATGCTGAACCACTGCAGTTCTGTACATCCTTCATCTTCACTCAAACTTAATCTGATTGGGAATAAGGCCAGGTACCTTGGGATTTTTCCTGCCTGTCTAAGGGTCCTTGTTACTACTGCACCTCACTCCTGACCTCCCCATATATCACCAGAGATGAGAAAGATGATGGCTTGTTTCTTTGATTGTTGTTCTCCTGAGATAAAGAGACCATCAATGCCCTTTACGTTTCTCATCTAGGAAATGACATGCTTAAATAGATTTGCTGTTCCTGCAGAAAGGTAATGGTCTTGATCTTCTGACAAGATTTGTTGAGCTACATAGGTCTGTAAAAAAAAGGAGTTTACAATGTAGGTAGAAAGTATGGCCATCTGAATGGTATACTGTGTTGGTTTGGTTTTTTTAACTCACCTCTACAGGACATAAGTAAATATCATTGATCAAACAAGGTGAAAGGAATTGCACACACTTAGAGATGAGGGAAGCTATTCTATTTTCTGTAGCACAGATTAGTGGGCTCAAGAGGACAGTATTTGAAACAAATATGATAGAGTTTCACATAAATTGTCAAATTCCTCTAGTTTATCTGAAACAGAATGTCCTTAACTCTGTTTATGGTAGGTGGGAGCCCACCTGTCACATACACATGGGGAATGAAAGTGGTGCTGAGATTAGGGGTTTTTATCTGGAAAGGGCAAATATAGAGAGAAAATTTTGGGGAAAATAATTCCAGCATGTGCTTTGTGTACTGTACTGTGCACAGTTAAGATACTGTCCTTTTGATGTTTTTCCTCTTCAAGTTACGAAGACAAACACAGCTAACTTTATTTAGCTTGCTGCGAGTTAGAGATTTTTGCCAGTCATGAACATAGAGATCAACACGTCCTGAAGCAAAGGGACCTGCGTAGATTTAGAACAGTTAAAAATTTGACCTCACTCATATTCTGTTTAATTTCAAGTAGATGCTAAATTGTTCATAGATATAGACAAAGGACACAGATGGAAGTGGCATCCTGTGCCACTGAGAGGAAGTAATTTACAAACCCTTAGACAAAAGAACATGGAACAGCACTTCTTGCCTTAAGTTTGTGTTGTCTGATGCATGTGAAATTAGTGTCTCCTCAAAGTAACAGAACAATGTGAGTGAGGATGACCTCATAATTATCTGAAATACTACTGAAATCACAATGAAAAATGTTAGTGCTTCAAAATATTGGGGGGGTGTACCTTTAAATGAGGCTGAAAAGATTAACAATAAAAAATAGCTCTTTTGCACTTTTAAGCAAAGTAGTTTGAAATGTATTTTTTTCTATATAAATCCACATTAGATATTAAAAAAAAAAATTTTTTTTCTAGCCAGCTGTAAATTTTATTAATTGCATGTTTATTCTGTAGAGCAATCTGTGGGTTTTTTTCAACATGACACAATGTAATTCATAATATAATTACCTGAAAGGCCACTGATATGCTTAGAATTAATAATCTGCTCAAATTCCTGATTAGAGCTCTCATAAGTAAACTCAAAAGTTCTCATTACAGGTTTTCTTTTTGTTATTTTATCAATTAAAAATAGATATTTGTTTTTAATTTGATATGCCCTTTATATTAATACAACTATATTTTTTAATGTGGAAAGAAAAAAGAGCACTTCTATGACAGGTTATCACTTCAGATGGAGTAGGGAATCCACAGATCATCAGTGGAAAAAAGTCTCTGTTTTTTGGCATGACACTGAATTTACTAACCCTCTCTTTTTTGTTTAGTCAGGATTAAATATAGATAAGGGAATTTCAGAGTAAATTTCACAAATGCAGTCTGAGGTATCTGAATCAGACACTGCCAAAGTATAATACGTCCATATGATCAAAGAGACATCAAACCACAGAACACTGCATTAATTTAATTATGTACCATAGAGGGGTTAAAAATTCTCTTGCAAGGAGATCGGCTATTTCTGATACAATTTTCAATTATAACTGCACTGACTTGCTTATGTATGTTTTTTTATTTTTTTTTTTTTTTCTCTAGGCTGTACTTTGGAGGTACAAGTTTTCCCAGCTCAAAGGTTCTTCAGATGACGGGAAGAGCAAAATCAAATTTTTGTTCCAAAACCAAGATACTAAACAAATTGAAGCAAAGGTAAAAACAATACATTGTTTGTTTTATAAAGGCAATGTATATTAAAAACAGTTATCAAAGCAGCTAGGAGAATGGAGGAGTAAATTAAACGAAATTACTTAGAAATATTAGATTAATGCAGAAAGTCAAAGAATGCAAAGAAAACCAAAGAAATTCCAAGACAAGAAAACTGAATCAATTGCTTGGATTTTTGCTCTTTTGAAAGGTGTAATTACATTAAAAAATAATAAAACCCAGGACTTGCTATATATAGGTTTAGGCACATTTGCAAGCTCTCCTCTTTATCATTTTGATAAAGCTGGCTGGCAGTTTGAATACCCTGTTTTTCACCCTGTACTCATATCGTGAAGAAATGGTGCAAAATATATCGTTAAGTCAACCTGGGGACAAAACCCAGCAAAGGTCTAAAATCTGGTTTTATTTCCTAGAGAAAAAAAAAAAGTGTGCATTCCCTTACGTATTCTCTTACAAGGCTGAAGCTTTGTGTCTGTGTCTAATTCAAAATCAGAAAAGTTGCATTTTCAGTTGTGCCTTTGATTCCAGAGTTAATTTATGAGAACAATAACCCTGAGAGATTGATGCTTAGTTTGATTTAGGTCTTTTGACAGCAGGGCATTTACTGTCCTAATGTGTGTGAGGAGAAGTGATCTCCCAGGATCTTTGATAACTGAAGCTGCCTTAGAGTCTGAATCGAAGGTCTTTTTCGCTAGAATCTCAGTTTTTGTGTAAACCTATAGACTATTCATCTTTAAGCCTTGCTTTTGAAGCATTTGCTATACCATTTTTCCTGACCGTGTCAAAGAGAAAATTGCTGAATGAATGTGGTAACAATACGGTTCCATGAGCAAAAGGAAATGGTTAAATAAATTGTTGTCTCAAAGGGCTAAATATGCACAGCATACGAAAGTATGTAAAGAAAAAACGCATTGTATCAGGGGCAGTTATGAGTTTAAATGCAAATAGCTACATTAAGCAGCTATTTTTCCTTCCTGCATGTCTATGTTTGGTATTAATGAATTACTACCTAACAGCTATTTACTTGATTTTAAATGTTGTACTCGATACAATAAAGGTATGTAAAAGCTCCCATTAAATCAACGACAATGACTTTTATATCTTTATGTTCTACTACATGTCAAAGATAAATAAATTCTTACGTCTGATTTCCATCAGAAATTTTTTTAATATTACAGAATTTCTTTTAATCTCAAATAAGAAAACATAAGTTACTAACCTAGTGTCGTGAGGGTGATTTTCTCTTACGCAAATAATTGGAAGCTTTTATCATGCTCCTATGTATAGCTGAAGGATGAAACTCATCATTATTTTTCTAATATCCATCTGATATTGTTGTTATATTAACACATGAGTTTAGGACTAAAGAAATTCCATAGGAATCCAAGAATGGGACAGTATTTCTTTTTTTTTCAGAAAACTAGAATATATTTTTAATACTCAAACAAAAAAAAATTTCAAAACAAAGTATGAAATCTAGATTTTGAAGAAAAAAATAGTTTTCATCAAAATGTTTTAATGTTTTAAGTTAAATCTGTCATGTGAATCACTTTACAAGGCTTTGAGATATCCTGGTACTTTTATTCCCACTCAAACTGAATAGAGCTTTATTTCTATGAAATTTCATCTTTCTACCTTCTATCAAAGTAGAAATTTTACCTTCTTCCTTATGAAGGTTTACCAATTATAATTGTTTGTAATTCCTTATAATTGTTAACCAATTATATCATGATCAAAAAAGTCAGATTATGTTGTCTTTGGGAGGTGCTACAGCATTTGTAGTGAGCACTTCTACTCATTCCAGTTTGTTTACTTAGGAAGTATATTGCTTAGTCTAAGAAATAGAGATAAATGGGGCTGTAAAATGAATGTGAAGAATCTTGGGTCATATTTTTTCAACTTTGGTTGGTTTAAAATTCTGTGGATAGACACGTTCAGTATTCTTTAAGCTTTTCATGGATTTAAAGCACTATTCAGCATGAGAAGAGGTGGAACAATCTAATCTCTATTTTTTGGACTTTACTAGCGTTACAGAATTAGAGGTGTAGCTATTTGGGGAACTCTTGAGTCATTAGGAAATGTTAATCAGATTTTCAGAAATGCTTGTAATGCCAGGTTTCATGCATACTGTATGCAGGCTTAATTTGGAATCAGATGATGGGAATTTTGTAAAACATCTGTTAAAGGTTGTGATGAATATTCATGGCCACAGCTATCATCACCTGTTAAATCCAGCTCTGTGCTTCTGGTGGGCTGGAGATCCACTGTTGTAAGGGGAAGAACAGCATAACAATTTCTTTACGTAAAGGTAATTTTTTGCCAGTTATATTACACTGGAAATAATCAGAATACCACAAAATGAGAGCTCACAGATGAGAACAAACCCAAAAATCTGAGGAGCCATTGCCCCAACTTATTAGGGCTCTTCACTTTCTGCATTCCCAAGCAGCAATGTGGAAGCAGGGCATGCGGGTCACTTCGATACAGCTTAAGACAGTCACTAGAACTGAAAGTGCTTTTTTCCCCTTCATCGTTAACACTAACGCAGTCTATGCAGAACCTGCTATGCCGTATGCATGCTTGATCTGAGACTCCTGCTTTTCTTGCCTCCAAGGTCTGTTTTCCTCCATCTCTGAGTTTCAGCTATGGCACTGACAGAATGTGTTAATGTATTTAATGCACTGTAATTCTGTTACTCCCTGCAAATGTGAGCTGGTCTGGCCATAGAGGGGTTTGTTGTTTATTTTTTTTTAAATAATATTGCTTTCATCATACTCGACAGCCAGCTGAACATGAGCCAGCACTGTGCCCAGGTGGCCAAGAAGGCCAACAGCATCCTGGCCTGTATCAGCAATAGTGTGGCCAGCAGGACCAGGGCAGTGATGGTCCCCCTGTACTGGGCACTGGTGAGGCCGCACCTCGAGTGCTGTGTTCGGTTTTGGGCCCCTCACCACAAGACAGACCTTGAGGTGCTGGAGCGAGTCCAGAGAAGGGCAACAAGGTGGGGAAGGGTCTGGAGCACAAGTCTGATGGGGAGCGGCTGAGGGAGCTGGGGGGGTTCGGTCTGGAGAAGAGGAGGCTGAGGGGAGACCTGATCGCTCTCTACAACTACCTGAAAGGAGGGTGTAGCCAGGTGGGGGTCGGTCTCTTCTCCCAAGTGACAAGCAATAGAACAAGAGGAAATGGCCTCAAGTTGCACCAGGGGAGGTTTAGATTGGATATTAGGAAAAATTTCTTCACCAAAAGGGTTGTCAAGCCTTGGAACAGGCTGCCCAGGGACATGGTGGAGTCTCCATCCCTGGAGGTATTTAAAAGACGTGTAGGTGTAGTTAAAATGCGTGTAGGTGTTGTGCTTAGTGACATTGTTTAGTGGCGTGCTTGGCAGTGCAAGGTTTATGGTTGGATTCGATGATCTTAAAGGTCTTGTCCAACCTAAATGATTCTATGATTCTATATAATTCCTTTCTGTAAAAACAGTAGTTACCAAATCCAAATGCTTCCTGTCTTTCTTCATTTATAATGCTGCACGTTTTGTGTATCTCATGCTATCTTAGGTGTGTGTGATCATGTCATGTCGTGTTTATGCGATAATATCCTTTAGCTTTAGAACACTTATTCATTATCTAGGGAATTAAGAATGTCAGAGTGCTTAGCTATTGAATTTTGATCCAAAATTTAGATAAATTTGTTATTATTCTAGAAATACGTTCAGACTTGTAGATAGACATTGCTTGGAAAAAAATTATTATGCAGCAGCATTTTAAATTTTAGTCATAGTGTCTTCAAATTGTCCAGCATCTCCTCTGTATTTTGGTGGAATATACAGAGAAGTCACTGTTAATGTTAGAAGAATCTAGGAAAAATACTTTTTGAGAAAAAATGCAGAACCATATCCGTTCTTCAGTCAGCGTTGGGTTTTTTTTGAGAAACACTTGCTGCTGGATTTTATATTCCTAAGTGATAGAAAGTCCTTCACTGACACTGAATAACTAATATTTTTATAATGCTGTCAAAATTTTTTACAGTGTGCTTCATGCCTGCCTTAACAAAATTCAAAATGACATGCTTTGAGACACACAACATGTGCTATGGATTTAGTTACAGTTTAACCAGGTATACTTCTTTTCAGCTTGAAAATAATATAAGATATTTAAACATTTGCATTATGCTCTCAAATTTTGTTATAAGACTGCCTTTTTTTCTGTAGAGACTTTGTACTGATGTTTTTGTTTGTCTTCTCTGTAAGTAGTACCATGTTACTATAAAGATATATAATGTAGTATAGAAGAAGTGTTTCCTTGTAGATTTAAGCAATTTCAGTCTGAAAAATCTGAACAGTAATTACCATAGGTCACACCAATGGGTCCATGGCAGGGTGCCTGGATGCAAACACCTAGCTTTGAAGGTCTCTAAGGCAAGGTCTAAGTGGTTTCTGAGAAGAAAACCACTTAGGGGCAACATTAATCACGGATACACCTTAGACATTCCAATCCGTAGGTTATTTCCCAGCTGTCACTCAGCAGGAGGTATTGCACAAGTGTGCACAGTCAGATAGAATTTTTTTGGACTGAGAGCTACAAAATAGAGCTGTTGGCTTGACAGAATGTGGAGCCTACGTGTCCCTCTTCTTTGTTCTTACTGAATTGTTGGGGTTGGGTTAAAAAAAACAAGCACAGAAGGGCAAAGCTTTCTCCTTGTCTATAAGACACAAAGGGTTTGCTATTTAGTTACCTATCTATTTACCTATTTTTTAATGGTCCATCAGTGTCTCTCCAGTATCACAGCAGCTTCCAGAGGCTAACACAATCTCAGGAGTGTAATAAACTCAGAGTGCTGTGCTCTTCAGTTTTACCTGGCTAAATATTGGAGCACTGCATTAGAAACTGCTTTATATTTTTCTGACAAAAATGAAGAGTATTTTAAATCTAGATGAGACCCTGTTTCAAGATACATATATATACTCCCAAACATAGGAGTATGTAATGTGTATAAAAATCAGCACTGTTTTTCTTATTACATGTAATTGCCATTTGAATTTTGTAACTAAACGCACCAATCAGTAATTTCTTCCGTGCCTTGTAAAACATATGCATAACTCCAAAGCTCCGCTTTGGTCTGTGCTTTCACCTTTCTCAACTTGCAGGGCTTTTTCACAGCTCAGCAATTTTGTCAGAAAAACTCAAGTGAGGTCACACAGGTGCTGCATCAGGTTAGCTTTTGTTCACAGACTAGCTGAACCCCTAAGATGAGTGTTACAAAACTGAAGTGAATACAAAAATCAGTACATCAAGATGAAGATCCAGTCAGTTTTCTTTGCCTATTTGAATATGGAGAACAGAAGAGGGCAGAAATATGGTATCAGCAATTTCAAGGATTTAGCATTAATGCGTATAAATTAATTAATACCAGCTTAATACCAATTCATTTGTACTTGGAATTATCTTGTATAGAAATCTAATCTAAAATAAGACAAATAGTCTGCATTACTGCTGTTGTAATGTGAACAAAATGCTCTCTCTCAAGTGTTGCAAGGTGTCTTGACGGATGCTTGCACCATTTTCCAGACTGACATTTCTGCTCATTTCAAATATATTCTCCAAAATATAATTTTAAATTATCCTTAATTTTACCCTTGAGGGTTTTTCTGTGAGCGTCATAGTGCTCTTCAAATTTAGAATATCATCTTTAAATGGGTTTTCAGTATACATCCTTAGGATTTTTACAAAGTGATTGCTCCATTACAGTGATAGCATTTTGAATTCAAATTTCTGAACTGTTTAGGTTTGTGTGATTCAATTTTTAGTTTCCCCATGTCTTGCACATGGATTATCTGTTTAAGATCTATTTTAGATCAGATTGTATGCTACTATATAGAGACCATGTCACACCGCATTTGATGAAAGAACAAATATCTTCTCATGTCAGCAGTTTATACATGGATGAAAGAAAAGATTTTTCTCTAACCATATCACTAGTACTTACAAATTTACAATTGCTTGATTTTGCAGATTTATTGCTTGTGTAGTTGTATCATTAATATAATGCAATAAGAGTTGGGCTTTTTTTCATCTAGGGCACTCCTCCTATTTTCTCTTTCTGTCTCTGTCCTTTCAATCCAGACGTTCTCTGTGAAAGGTATATGGAATTCCCATACACTTCTGACCATGCTCAATGGCTGCATCTTTCTCACATACCTTTCTTCCCTAGCAGGAACTATGAATGTTCAGATTAATAATCTCAGAATGTCTAGCCTAATGACAGCAATGTAGAGTGAGAAAAGCTTGGTCAAGAGATAGCTTAGAAAGACAATTTGAAGACCAGAGGGTACACTGATATTCCTAGGAGAGTAGAGTCTTAGGTGAGGCGTATAGTCAGCAGTCTGGAAATTGGAATAATGGTAAATTGTGTACTTGCTCATGGACAAGTAGATGTGGCTTCACATTGTATTTCTTTGCTTCTTTGGGATTCAGAGCATTTGCTTTTCCCTACTGATAGAAACGTTAATGGCTTCACTGTGTATTTCTTCAGGTTTCTCAGAGTTTGTCTGGTTGTTTATTTGAAACTTTATCTGAAGCTCGGTGTGCAATACACAATACCCTGCCTAGATGAAAGTGTATTTGGACAAGAGGATGACATATATGGAAACAACCAGGGCTGGCTAGACGTGCACAAAAGCTTGTGGGTTCTCTTCCATCTACTGGCAGTAGTGCAGATCCGTGGGCAGCTAAAAGTGCAAGTTCTCAGCAGAAGTGAGGGAATGTTTTGTCTGTCCGCAGCTCTTATCTGTTCATTAAGCATTCTTGTGATTAGGCTAATCTGCCAGAAAATTGTTGTTCCAGATAGATCCTGTTCCTATCAATCAGGCTCCTGTGAATTGAGCTGCAGCCATTAGTCAGGGCTGTATGTACTCACCACATACCAGTCAGCCTACGGTGCTTCACATTGCTTTAATTTCCAGTTAAATATGCATGTCTACATTGAAATAGGAATAGCGTTTGATGGCAAACAATAATCTAGCATTTGCTGACTTCTTAGTGCTCATCTTTGCAGTCAAGGTAATTTCTGCATTGCGTCATTACTATCAATAATCTAATGGGACTTTCAGAGGCTGTTCTGTTGCCTCACCCAGTTTCTGTGAAGGTCCATTGAGCAATGGATCTTCCCAATGTGTTACTGTTGCAGAAACACCTGTGATAACTGTTGGTAATAATTGTACTAATGCACTGTGAAAATTCAGTGTCCAGTAGCCATAATTATGATAGTAAGAACTTTCAGCTAGCAGAGTTACCTAATTGAATTGAACAATTCTCAGACTGTAATATTTGTTTTAATAGGCTTATCCTGTTGAGGCATAGGGAGAAAGGTAGTCTTTCTACAGATAACACATGGAATTGATGCTACGAATATTTCACTGTTCCACTAAATATTTATTCTCTCATCTTAAGCTTCTGTTTTGTTTTTATAGTACCAGAAGGACAAATAATACTGTATTAATAAAAAGGAGTTAACTGAAAAGTAACTTAATTTGAATGACTGACAGTTCTTATTCTGAAATAGTTTCCATAATCCCTTGTTTCCTCATCTTTGAATTTCCATTGTTTTCCATTCTATGATAAATTTTCTTATTTTGAAAATTGACAGAAGAAAAAAACCTTTGGCATAGTGATAAAATTGCCCTTCTCCCAATCTTTAAAAATTAGAATGTCTCTAATCAGATTTTTTTTAAATGGACACAGATGGCAAGTTAGTGAAACTTGGCATAAACTTCATCTTCTTTATTGAGAATCGGTAGTTAGGGGAATTTAAAGAAACTCATAGGATGTTATAAATTCCTTTCTGAGCATGTCTGAAGGACATCTGCTCGGGTTGTAAGAAAGCTGAACAAAGCTCCACCCGTTCAATAGATCACTGGATGCTCTGCATATGCAGCCTTCTGCTTGCAGGCAGTTGTTCCCCCTCATACATGAGGGATTTGTGAACGTCTCCATGAATTAAGTGAAGCAATATCTTCCAGGAAATGTCAAGAAGCAGAAAGTTGCAGATTAGTATAGTTTTGAGAGATTTAGCAGTTTTTGTTGAATTTACAATATTATCAATATTCTTCTAAACAAAAAACCTAGACCCTCGGCACTACATAGCCTGGAAAAACTGGACAGAAAGACAAATAGAATATACCACAGGTATCTATTACTGGCTTCATATTACAGTGAGGAAATCTGTATAGGCAGTGAATCAAAGCAGATAGATGGCAACTCTGCACCACCATCCCTACAGTTACATGTATTCAAATACCTCAGTGTTTACTTTCAAATACAACAGATATTTATTGATTAAATGACAACTCCAAAAACACGTACTGAAGATGATAACCTAAAAAACGTTGCTCATATAAAGTCAATTAAATACAAAGGAGCAAATTTATGTATGTTAAAAAATAATGTTTTTATTTATTTCCTCTGTAGTGGTGCCTAAAACAGTCCTAGCTAGTCTTATCACATGCTGAAGAGCTATAAAGAAATGTAAATTAAAGTAGAAAAAGAACAACTTTGTCTAATACTACTAGTAAGTTTAAAACATGGAGTCTGTTCCTTTTTTTTGGTCCAATAACAGTAAACTTCTCAATGAAAACAGATCCAGAATACCACTGTGTGATAGTAGCACTTTTGAAAATCTGTCTTTTTTTTTTTTATTATTGTTGTTGTGTTATTTTTTGGTTAAAGAATCAGCATAGGTAAGATAATAGCTACTAGTGTGAGGTGACGTGGTGAACAAATGTAACATATGTGGAACTCAACGTTATTGATCTTTGTGGGTACATTGGGTATATGGTGGTAGTCCAGAGATGTGTAGGCTGTTGTGATGCAGTCATTCAATTTCTATATAAATTAACCTGCAAAAGTGCCAGATTTGCATTAATCTGAGGCAAAAAAGATATTATGTAGTGCCATTTTCGTTCCCCTTTAGCTGGTAGGATCTCGTATTTCTATGGGGGAACTTAACTCAGAAATGTGTTCCAAGATATTATGTAGTGCCATTTTCGTTCCCTTTTAGCTGGTAGGATCCCATATTTCTATGGGGGAACTTAGAAATGTGTTCCGCCTTAGCCTCCAAACAAGCATTTACTGAAGGGGGATAGCTCAATGTCTAGGTCCCTATAATGGAGAATTGTAAGGCACATTAGCAGAACTACATCAAACTATTAAAATTACTGCTCTTTGAATAGCGGTTCATTGCTGGATATATGTTTGTGAGGTGTTCTTTCGTTTCACGTTTAATCTTTTTGTTTCGCTTCCAGGAGCTGGAGTTTTCCAACCTGTTTGCAGTCCTTCACTGTATCCACTCATTCTTTGCAGCCAAAGTGGCTTGTTTGGACCCTTTGTATGTAGGCAGTCAAGCCACAGCTTCTGCTGCTCCCACAACTTCTGGTACTGGCAAATTAAAGTATACTACTTGACATCTCACATTACAGCACTGCCACTTAACAACAAGACATAAAAATGTATAAATATTCATAAGATGTAGACCTTTGGTGAACCATGTACGTGGAAACCAATCCTGGAGGCAAGACGTCTTGCAGCATCAGCAGATAAATGGTCACGTGGAATCATAACTTCATCTCTGTTCTGCAAGACATCAGTAAATAATCCTAGTTGAAACCCCAGAATAGGATGGATGTGCTTTTAGTATGATCTATTTGTACTTACATAGTGCTTTAAGCAACACTGGAAGCAAAGGAGTAAATGACGAAATGAAGCACTTCAGTATTTAATAAAATTTTCAAATTGCTGTAATAATACACAAATAGAATTGTCATTTTCCTGTTTTCAGATGTTTTTTATGACAATATACTAAAATCTGAGTATGAACTTAATACCCTATCATTATATTATAAATGACGTAAGAGCAAGCAACAAGCATATAGTACATGGTGACAAGGAGATAAGCATGAAAAGGCATTTGTTTAAGTATCTCCTCAAATAAGAAAGCACTTTAAACACTGTTGTAAATCCATACTTGTGTCCATACATGGAGTCATACTACTTTTTCTATTTTGTTCTTTTAGTCTAACAATAACAAAAACAAAGATATAGCCATATTGGACTGATACATTAAAAAAAAAAAGCCACAAAAAGCAAAACACCTTTCCATGAGTAAGTCCCTCTTCTCAAGTAAAAATAATGTGATACGAATTTAATTTTAATTACAAATTAAGTGCCAGTACATAAAATATCATGTCTGCTATTTACTTCCTCCCCTTTTTTTGTCGAGAATTAAATTCTGTAAATCTAATAGTCTTTGTTCGCAAGACTTAGCTGTTGAATTTGTTTCAGAGACAATCCACCTAATACATTGTTTCCATGTTTAACCTTGATTTCACGTAAGTAGAACTTCCACTCAGGCTCTCAACAAAATAGACATTCTACATTATGCTTGAAAAATGTGTCCACCCTTTGAATTCTTAATAATTTTTTTTTTAATATTGTTAGTAAAAGACAGGAATAAATTAAATAACCTGTAAAGAATAGATGACAGAATGCATAATGTCTTTGTATGTTAAGAATATTAAATCACTCTGGACCACATACTAGTTCCAGAGTATCATTTAATCATGCAATCTGAGGGAGTTGTAAATTTAAAATGAATAGCTTCATTTAAATATCATTTTGCAAAATAATTTAATTTTGTGCTATTTCACACATCAATGAGAATGGAAAAATGGTGGGAGCATGTATGGGATATAGCTGAAACAACAGAAAAGGTGAGGGGATTTTTTTGCCAGACGGGATAAGAGAACCTAAAAAACTACAGGAAGAACAGTTAGTGCAGCTCCAATATGTGCGTAACATTTTAACTAGTACTTTGTGGGGTTTCTGTCTATTATATTGAAATCAAAACTTTTTTTTTTTTTTTAATCCACTTAGACTTGTTATAAAAGCACATAGCTGGTAAGGATTATGGACACCATCTGCCTGGTTTAGCAGGAAGGCTAATTCTGTCACATCCCTTTCTATGTATTAAGATAATTAAAACTTCAAATGTGAAGCCAGAGGAAACCTTTTTCAGAACGGGAACAATTCAAAATGCAAGGCAGGGACAAAAGATGAATGAACTGTAGGGGCAAATCATGTCTCTGGTTTTTTTATTTGCATTAGAGGTATTTGGATTTACGTGTGTGAGAGTATCTTTGCCTTGATCTTACTTGATACTAGTTCCAAATAATCTGAAAATATATTTTCTGAGACTCTTTTATCACTTTCAGATTCCAAGGTTTACACATTTATTTTCCATGCTAAATACAACGGAATGACATCATAATCCAACTGTTAAATGCTTCAAGTGTCATCAAAATCCAACATTTTCATAGTCATCATTGTGTGTTTGTATGAACTGTCCCTAAATAAGGGGTCACATCCTGGTCTCTGAACAACACGCAAAAAACTGCTGTAGGTGCCCATGGGGTCTCAAGTTTGTTCCTGAGAGAGTACAAACCCCAGATACTTTGAACCCAGAGGTACAACAGTCTGAAGGGTTTAACGATGGTAACTCAGGCACTATCCTTGTCAAGAAAGCATATACCGGAAACACAGAATTTTGACAGAGCACTGACAATGCTGAAAACAGAATCCTGATACCTGTTAATGACAGTTCTCCTTCTCTGTGCTCCCGAATCATCTTCTCCCTTTTAGTGCATTTGCCGTGGCATTCAGCTATCACAGTGTTGGCATGTGCCAACACGTCAGTAAATGCTCTGCTGGCGATGGCAGAATCTAAAACTAATCAGCTGTCAGTTGAAGGTTTTTCCTTCAACTGTTTATGTAATGTGCATGGTTGTGCCACTGAAACTGAGAGTTGTTTAAGGGACGTTGTTTAATGTGCTTAAACATTTACCCAAACCAGCAGGAAGTATGTCGTTGTAAATTGCTGTCGATTAAGGGATTCTATGAAATGAAAGCCCCGCCCCCCCCAATAATTTTTAAAAAAGCTTCTTGTGCAGAACTGAGCTAATGACATGAACTTTTGGGACTCTATCAGGGTATCCTAAAGATCGCTGTAAAGTATTCTGTTTGTAGAACTGCTATGTCCATCAATGAGACTTTTGTAACTGGGCATTAAATACGCAACATTTCTATGATTCTATGAACATTTAAGAGACAAACATTAGCCTGTAAATTGTTTTTGGTTTTGTTTTTTTTTTTGTGTGTGTGTCTTTCTAAACCTCTATTTCAAAGAACTAAGCTGGTGGGGCTTAGTACTTTTATTTTCAAGAAGATAAAAGTGATGTTGTGAGAACATAAAGTGCCATAGCCTTGACTGCAGGTCAGTGTTGGTTTGTAAACGCAGCAGGGGTTTGTGCACCGACCTCGCAGAATATTCAGAGGTGACTCTCTATCCCGGCTTGCCCTTTTAGAGAAAGTTGGTCAGAAATTCAGTCTTGAACCAAAGAAGGAAGATTTTAAACTCTGTGCTATAACTAATCCTGAAATAGCAGAATATAATTTACAAACATATTAACTGACTCTGTTTTTCATTTAAATACCTACAGGAGATTCCCATTTAAAGCATAGTGAACTTCATATGCATATGTCAAAACCCAGACTTTATGTTTCAGCCTCTCATTTCACATGTAACATGTAATGAATACAGGTATTTTGTAAGTCAACACAACCCAGTGACAATGAAAAAACACAATTATAATGAGCTATCAGCTTTTGCTAAAACTCTGTATGCAAGTGAAAGCAAATACTTTAACAAAAGAGAGCAAACCAACCAACCCATAGCATAAAATGTAATTTGTTCTCTTTATGTAATGATATTCTTAAATAAGTTTAATAAAAAAATTCTTTATAGTACTGTGCCTATTGAAGTGATGTTACATAGTATACCAAAAAAATATACTCTTAAGTATAACTAAATATATTTGGTTTGATTTGCTTTGCTTTATGATGGAAATTTTAGATTATCTGACCTCCACAAAGCTAAACATATGCTAGGTTATAGTGTTAGCATCATTTTATTATGAAAGTGTTACCTATTTGAATACACATTATTCTGGATTTCATCAATGAATGAATAAATATCATCTACATTGTTTAAAAATACTATTCCAGTTTTCAAAAGAGCTTTGCATTCCAGTAGCATGAAGGCACCTTTGAAATAAAAATCAGCATATTTTTAACTGTTGACCATTTTATTTTGTCAATTAAGTACAGCAAGAAGTTTGTGGAGACAAACTAGTTGTAAGTGGGTTATGTAAAACCAGTAATTTGAAGCTTTGTCTATTCAAACTAGAATTCATAAGAATGCAAACCAATAGTATAGAGTATCAATATGCTTTGAGATGAGAATCATGAAAAATACTATTTTCCAGTTGTCCTTGATTCCACAAAAATACATTTATTTACTTTGTGCACATAGACTTTATCAGAACACTTCAAAGTGGACAATTAAACACAAGCAGGTAGTTGTCAATACTGCAGCCTATTACTTTAAATGTGATTTGGTTTATTCAATGCCTTAAGATATTTCTTACGTGAAACAAAATACTAAAAAGGCTGAAGATCTTGTGAATGTACAGTTGCTGCCCTTAGAAATTCAGCAGCTTTGCTACATATTGTCTAAGTACCCTTCAGTATTCCCTATGCCAAAAAGAAAGGCCAGTTTTCATTCTGGTATGGCAATTTCAAGAAATCTTTTGGAAAATGTAATTTTATTAATATTAAATACTAATCCTTGCATTGCACTTTCCATTTCTTTGCATAGTCTGGTCTCCAAAAAAGTTTAGTGTCTGAAAAAAAGTTTAAGCTGATTTTAAAATGTTTAATCTCAGACAATTATGAGTCAGTACTTTGGGCTCACACCTCTGACCAGTTCTGCATTATGGGAAACAGCAGAGACGCACTCAAGTACCTGTCTTAGATGCCTAAGGTAGGACTTGAGGCTCTCAAAAAGGAAATACAAAGCAAGAGTGGAGCTTAGGGTCTCTGAAGATGCATGCCTGTGTGTGTCTCTGTGAGGAGCTAGAGGTGCTTCTACGTTAATGTTTTCATTTTATCAGGAATGTGCTTCTGAAGGCAGGCTCCTGCCTGCTGCCACTCACTGTGCTGTTTTTCATATCCCAGAGCAGTCTTTAAGCACATGAACTGGGTTTTTAGGGTGAAACTAAACAACCATCACACCTATATGAGTTCCAGGTCCTGATGGGCCTTCAGACCATGTGGCCCAACTGAAATGAATCCAGAGGGAAAAAACCTTGTGAGATGCTAACAGCAAGACTGACAGGTCCTGGTGCCAGCTCTTTCTGTCACTGCAGCAGGTGCTGCTCATGCACCGTGAGTGCTTGAGGGCCCCAAGAAAGCTGAGCTTCATGGTGTGGCCCACCAGAGCTTAATTCCTGAAGGGCAATGCTGCACTGCAGCCAGGGGCCGAGTGAAGCTGGTGAAGGCTGATGGGTGCCCAGGGCAGGTTATTCTGCATCACCTTTTTCTCATGCCGCACTAAGAGTGCTTGAGTGTGTGATTACCATTCAGGTTAAAGCAAATAAAGTCATACCTGAGCTTAAATGCTTTCCTGACTTGGAGGGTTCTTAAGTGCAATTTTAGTCTTTTCTTGGAGTAAGGTCTGTAATGTCAACACATTCCTACTTGCTTGGCTCCATTTTCAGGAAGTTTAGCAGAGATAGTGGTTCGTATTCTGTTGCAACCATAGAGAAAAGCATAGGAATGCTGGAATAAAAGGAATTTTCTGTTTGGATTCTGTGTATTATTACAGTACATTACATAATTATTAAAATACATTGAACAATGTAAAACTAAATGCTTTCGTTTACATAACCTACTCAGTTTTCACTATGGTGTACTTGCCTTCCACTTTGAACAACTTTTGCCACAGGAATCCCAACTATATATTATAGAAATTCTTCCATTATTCAGTATATACTAATATATAATGCAGAGAGAGAGAGAGTGTGTGTGTGTCTGTGTGAATACATGTTAGTATATGCTAATGGAAGATATTCAATATACGTTAAGAAAAGTTACGTATTAGGCACAACTGTAAAACAGAGGCATAAATCCATGAAGCTTTACATTTAAAAACTTAATCTTATAATACTATAAAGAAAAATATGTATATTAGTTGAAGAAATGGCTATTTTTGCAGGATATGCACAATCTGGATATACGATAATAAATTGATTAACATTGACCGATTTACTATTTCATACCTCCAGGAACTTTGATTTTTTTAATTATTCTTATCCCTTTAGCGTATTTGCAATATATGTCATAAGTTTTAATTTGTTATGAATAAAAATGACTGAAAAAATGTAATAGAAAGTGCTATATATTTTATAAATATTAAAAGATTAAGAAAAAGTATTCAAATTATTTATTTCATTTTTAGTTATGGTTTTGTGGTTGTTTGTAATATGTATTTGTGACAAACATAAGTCACCTAGTTGTTTAAGCTCATTAATGTACCACTAATAAAATGCTATCTTCTGTTTTGTTTTTGTTATGTTTTGTTTTGCTTCTTTTTGTAATGGAACATAAAAGAGAAAAAATAGAAAATAAATACTTTTTTAACTAATCTTTTGCATTCAGTCATACAGTGTATGAGTTTTATATCATTGAAAACCAAGTCTCAGAGACCAAGAAAATACTTGAAGAACCTGGGGTGGTAAAGTTATTTCCCAACACCGTGTTCAACTGTTTATTTAATAGCAATAGCGGCGATTCCTTAGTTATATGATCATTTCCACAAGGCATGTCACCTACTTAAAGTCTGACTACGATTTTGGAGATATCTGCCTCTCCTCTGGCTATGAAGCTCACTCACAACCAGATTATTTTACCACACGACCACCAGATTATTTTACCATTGACATTTAATTGCTCAGTCTTGTTTGGAATGAACTACGGCCTGATACTGCAGTGCATGCAGGTGTTTTTTAGTACATCTTTGCACTCAAAACAACTTTCAAATGGTGCTGCAACTACTGGAACAAACCCAGTTTTGATGAGTTCAACGTTGTTTGTCTTTTTCTCCTGACTGAGGGAAGAAATGCTGGAAGAAGGGGAGCCTCTGCTTTTCTTTAGGCATCTTCGTACCTTTTCAACAATTTAGGGTGAGAGTCTGCCGTGCACATCTTGCAGGCACATTTTTGGTGCCTTTCTAGTGCTCCCAGTACAGAGGAGCCAGGTAAGCTCCCTTGGGACACTGCTGGTGTCACCTTTCTTTCCCACTCCCTCCAGAAGCAGTCACCAGGGCTTTCTCAGACCTCAGGCTGGGGTTGCCTGCCTCAGTTCTGTGCCCAAGGAAATCTTTGCTGGCCCCAGCCCTTTCAGCACCTTGAAGAGAAGGAAAGAAATACGAGATGAGTTGTAGTGATAGCTGTAACGGACACTTTGTGCTGAAAAAAAACCTCAGTCCTCACTCCCAGATGTGATTCAGTTGATGTGGGTACCTCTGTCACGTAATTTCAGTTGTTAGTTTCCTGTGTCTCAAGTTTGGTTTTATACCACATTTAAGTGAAAGGTCGGAAAAAAAATGATAGATCTTTTAAAAAAACAGGTGAGCGAACCATAGAATCTTACAGAGTTATGGAAATCTTGGAAGTATGTTCCAAATATATAGGAATCCTGTTACAGCTACCATTTCCATTTGCCCTTTAAATAAGAGCTACATTTTATATTGGAAGCATGAACTCACATAGAACTGAAAGGTTTGTTTATTCTGGAAATATCTGTTTTCTTCTGAATTACCATTTTCAGTCTAGCATCTTTTACATCTTCCCCACAGATTCTGACCTCAAATGAAAATTCTTATAATCAAAATTTCTTAAGATACAGTCCTTGAATGAGTTTCTTTAAATTCATGGTACTTTTGTTCCACAGCTAACATACTTGTTCTGCAATCCCTATAACAATTTATTCTTGCAACATTTAAAATTAATTGGAATCTATTTACCTGTGCATGTGATCAATAAAAATTGGCACAGCGTAATATTCACATCTTACAAATGATTAAGATGTACAGTTCCCTAGTGTTTCTTTTCTGTATTTTGACATTAGCTATTCTTACATTTACCTGTGCAGTAGTAGCTTTTTGGTTTTAAGTATTTTTCAAGCACAATTCCCTTTACAAATAGAAAACTATATCCCTTAATTTCCTTATCAGAAAAAAAAAACTATTCTCTGTAGTGCTATAGTTAATATTGCTATGCAATTGTTCAGAAAAGTGAAGACAGGGATTTACCATACAGTGAGTATTGGTGTTTGTTGGCTAAGTGTTTTATGTAGTTTGCATACAAACTTCCCAGCGCTTTCCTTCTTTGCAATGTATGGCACAGGTGCTTGCTACCAGACCTGGCTCAGGATTCCTTAACACTGTGGACGAAATTTTATTAGTCTAAAAATGCTGGAGTAGGGAGTTTTAATCTGGTCGTCAGAGGAAGGGAAAGGAGTAGAGCAGAAGGCAAATTGTAGAGCTGGATGTCGTGCTGGTGGGAGATGTTACTGCTACCAGGAGGAACAGCCAGCCCCCTTCCAGTCCCGCAGCAGCCAGCCTTCTCCCTCTGCGCCTTCCCCTGGCAGCAGCATCACCTTCCTCTGCTGGGCTGACTTTTCAGAAACCCAACACATGCAAACACACGCACAGATATTGTATATAGCACTTTTAACACCTCAGCCCTCCAAAGCTGTTCCTTTAGGGAGATCTGTTATGAAGTGCAGCAAGGAGACTAAAATATAAGGAAAATCTTAAATGGCTGAGCACAGAAAATCCAGTCTGTACTGTCCCTTCAAACAAATTACAGCATATTTATAAAAAATCTTACCAGTGCATTAGGGACAGCTGCTTTCTTTGTTTTGCATTCACTTGGTGAATGCGTTTGTGGCAGCAGAGTAACTGCAGTATTAGACACTTTAGGCACTGATCTGTAAGGGATAATCATCTTCTCTAGGGATTCAGTGTTTTCAGGGGACTAAGCATGGGGCACATAGCACAGATGAGCCTATGCTGCTTCTACTCCCAAAACGAAGGCTCCCCAGTGTGCTGAACCATAGCCATGCCACCATGCAGCCTTCCTTAGAGGTTCAGCGCTCGTCCAAGGAGGTCTGCACCATGGTCCTTTTGTCCTTGTATAGGCACATTCTGGAAATCAACAACGATACAACTGCAAAACTGATAGGTGTAGGTCAGGTCCTGCTGTCCAGGGGGCTTAGGATGGGAAATTAAGGAGGCTACACTGAGAGCCCAGTTTCCTAAAGCACAGAATACACTGTTGTGAGGATGAAAGTTCTGATACCTCTGATGTGGGAAAGAGCTTAAGGTGCTGAGATCGAAAAAAAGGAAATATGATTCATCAATAACATACCGTGAATCGAAAGGTAAATTCAGCTCATTACTAGAATAAGGATGGGGAAAAAAAACTGATTTCAGAGAGAGATGATGAACTTCAGAGCATTTACACTTGCATCACTGGTATGGTGAAAAGGAAACACTGTTTGGCCCAAGTGATTATGGTAATGGTTATGTATCACCACTCTGGAGATGATTTAAAACTCGAGAGTCTATAAACAGAGATTTATTCTTTTTCCTAAAGGACACAGCTTAGAAACAGCAGCAGCTGGAACAGGGTGTGTGGCAACACTGCCGCTCCATACTCCCGGAGATGGACTTGCAGAGTTGTGAGTATAGAAGATAATAGTGTTTTACCCGCTTTCTGTTTTCTGGACTACCTAAGGTGCGACCTGAACCTTTTTCAGACTTTTTTGCTGCAGGGTAGAGGACTAGAAAGATTTTTACTAGATGCTGGATTGTCATGTGAAGATATCTCTAGAAACTGGGTTTTTAAAAAAGGCAAAAAACCCCTCCATCAAGTACAATAAGCTTCAGTGAAACGACAAGAGAGAAACTTCTTATGTGGCTAGATCCAAACTCTCTCTTTTCTCTTTTGAATAGTTACAAAATTCTTTTAGCTAGATGTCTTTTTTTTTTTTTTCCTTTTTCCTATTTTGCTTCAAGAGGCTAGTGAGGGAAGGTAAAGGGTCTCAGAAAGGTCAAACTCCTTCACTGAAGCAAGGAAGAGAGAGGCTGGGGTGGTTGATGTGGTCATTGCACTGCCATACCACCAAGTGCAGCAAGGGCTCGGGTCAGGGCAACATCACAAACAACTTACGTTCTGTTCACACCAGAAGACAAATATTTGAAAGAAGTATGAAGTTAAGACTTTCCACCATTTCCCAAGAAACAGGAGCTCAGACAATGGTTAACATGGAAACTCAAAGGTGAAGGGAACTGATACCTGGGTGGTTTATGTGGCTGGGAGCAGTTTCACAGAATCCTGCACAGGGAGTTTGAGAGCCCTGGTACTGGTGTAGTGTGAGAGAGATCTGAGCTGTCTGAAGGGATTAGGGGAACCTAGTGACCTACTGTGAAGAACCAAGGGGCTTGTGAGAGAATAGGAAAATGTTCAGAGGAATATAAATTTAGGAAGAACAGCCTAAGTCACTGAATCTTATCCAGCTTCCTCAGGCAGTCATGTCATATAACCCCTCTCACAAATGTTTAAACTTCATCTTAAAAGTAAGTAAGCTTTTTGGCCTTCTTCCTCTTGTTGGAAAACCTTCTGGAATCTTGCTGCTCTGATGGTTTGAAACTGTATTCTAATTTCCAGCCTTAACCTATTTGTAACTAGTTTATATCTATTTGATTTTGTGCCAGCATTATCCCCTAATTTAAATAGTTCTTTTCCAGTCCTGGTGTCAGTATCCCCTTTCCCCTTCTCTCCTCACTCTATTTATAGCAAGCAATCATATGCCCTGACAGCTTTCATTTTGCCTGAATGCACAAGCCAAGCTCATACAGAAGATGTCTATACAGTGCAGTGAAATTTGGTGCAGAGATTCCTGAGCTATTGCTGACTCCAGCTGATATGTCTACCTGTTGTGCTGCAGCAATACCAGCTCAGGGCCAGAAGCAGTTCATCCACTTTAATGCAGTTTAAGATAATAAATACAGCTCATCAGCACCACACTGTGATATACTGCTTCTAGAGCAGATGAAGTCCATGGCAGCGCAGGGCTTTCTGCACTGCCTCTCATTGCTCAGTGCAGACATTCGCTAATCAGGTTCCCTGGCTTGTTTCCATGCCGTCCTAATGGGATGCAGTCTTACTCTAAATCTGTTCCAATTTTACTTTTTTCCCTGACTGCAACTCCTTCTGCACCTTATACCATGCTCCAGATATGATCTCCCTTATGTCCTGCCCTATGGCCATAATATTTGTCGACTGGCTGCAAAGACTGTGACTGGTTGCATGAGTTATTTCCGTGGCTGCATCACACCGGTGACTCACAGGCATCTTGTGAAAAGCTAGTATATCATGGACCTACGTGTTCTTCCAGTTGTGTGATCAGCTCTCAGCTCATCAGTAATGAGAGTGGGGTACAGGAACAGGTCAGTTTATCACCCAGAAGATAAACTAGGAGTCTTTCGCTTTCTTCCCCCCATATTATGGGGAAGGGGAGGCAGAGAGAACTGAGCCATCATTTTAAGAGTTAGCTTTCAGTGAGACAGCTCCAAGGGGTGTCAGGGAAAAGATGCAGATTTGGATGCAAATTTTTTTGGGGGGAGGCAGGTTAGAGGATTTATGTGCCAGCCCTCCCCTTTCCACATCTTTTTGCTTCCAGTCATGACTGAATAGCAGAAAATGAAAAGGCCTGTAAAGGGCAAAGGAGAAAGAATGAAAGGCTCATAGGAAACCTTTTCTTTATGGTCTTCCAGAGGTAAAATTATCTCCAACATTTATCAAGTTCCATCTTTGCAATCAACCAGACAGTTTATTTCTGAGTCATTAATCTTTCTTTTTTTCAGCCCTTGCAGTTGGATTATATTCAGGCAGCCTTGGCTGGGACTGAACTCCAATGACAAAACCAGCACTATATTCTATATACTTCTTTCTGTTTGGGCCAGAGAAATCACATTTTTTCAAAGCCCATTCTCACTTTAGGTGAGCAGGGGTTTTGGAACACAAATAAGACAATAAAGAATTTTAAAACTTCCAATGGGCGGGGTATTCTTTTTTTTTTCCTGTTTTGTTTTCTTCTGAAATATGAGCAGGTGAAACTCAATGTATCAATGGCATTACCTTTTTTTCCTGTGCATAAATGAACTCCTGTGAGTCCATTTATTTTGACTGCTGCGTGATCAGTCTTGAGGGCTTTTAAAAACAGAAGTGCAAATTAATACAAAAATCAACAAAAAACTGATTTGCAAGGATTAACCTCAGCTAGGAGTCTGGGGAATTATCTGAAGTTATTAATAGCTTATGCAAAACAGCATTTGTTTTAATGAACAGGAACATTACATTTTAAATTTTTATATATATTCAGCATTAGCTTTAAAGTATGAGTTATGAGCTGTTTTGATATGAAGAAAAATAACTTCTGATATATAATATGTCAGACTGCCTCATAGTAAGTATACATACATTTGGCCAAACTTAAATCAAATAGTGTGGTGGTTATACTGTAGAACGATAGATGGCTGTTTAAAGTGGTGTTAGACCCCTGCCATTTGGCCACTGAGATCTATTGCAGCTGAGCCCATGAGCAGCCTCATGAGAAGCCTTTTGAGTCCATTGGTACAAGCTAGGTATATTGGTACATCACCTTCTCAGGGTAAGGCTGTCCCATTCCTGCGCCCTTCACAAAAAGGCCTGTGTCAATATCTGATCCTTTTTAATCTCAGTGAGATTACTTTATTTCCGTTACTTTATGGGAAAAAAAAAAAAAAAAAACTGGCCTCACAAAACTAAGTACAGATGAGAGACAATCATAGTGTCATAAACTAGTTCAGGTGGGCATCTGCTCCAAACTCCCATGTCCCCAGATGAGAAGATGTGCGAGCATTACAACCACATTTTTTTTCTAATCCTAAAGTTATTTTTATAATTCTCCGGCTTTATGACAGATAGTACCTACCCTTGGTTTTAGGAACATTGGCAATATTCATTCCCTTCCTTCATGAGAGGGGCAGAAAAGAATAAGAGTCTTTTTATAAACTCTTTGCTGTTAAATACTAAACTTTAGTAATATTATTTCTGTTTCTATAACTTGAATATGATATGCTGTGTTTTATTATGCTAATGTCTTAATTAGAATAATTTCATTTATTATATTGCTATCGTGACTCTTGTACATTTTGCCCTCATTTATCTGTCCACTCCTACTTCTGAAACAGCAGTTTTTATGGGCTGGCTTCTGAATTTTTAGTATTTCTGTTCACTTTTGTGAAAGGATGTTATATTCAGCTTAGACTGGTTTAGTTACACACTGTTATACTCAGAATAGTGTTTGAAAGGGGGGGGGGAGAGTATGTTTTAGTAAGAACAGATAAAATGATTGCTGCTCTCTGTAAAATTATAAATCACATTTCTTGATGTTTTTAATTTAGATAAAAAAAACATGTCAATGGGACTATATTTGCTTTTATGAGTTCTGATCTTTTTTGTATATGTTAAGATAATACATGTGTTTTTTCCCTCAGGGCTACAGATACATTTATTTATTTATGTTGAATCAACCCTGCGAGGTATTGACCTTTATGTGCAATTTACTGAGGCTGAAGTATTATTCTGAGAACATGTGTGAAAACCTGGGACCAAATGAAGTCACTAAATTATTGTTACTCACTTTATTTCTATGACTTACTTTGTTTCAGTTATTAAAATTTGTGTGAACATGTGATCAGAAAAATATATCTGGGATGTAAAAGAAAATTTAAGATGATCTATTCCAAAAGCTGTGTGCTTTCACATGTTGTGTTGCATTCCAGTACTGCGATGGCCAGATGAAGCTCTCAAGTTCTGTAAGAAAAAATACTGCAAATCTCACGCTCTCAGAATCTCTTCAGGCAGGCTCTCTGGTTTGTGTTGCACTCTCTCAAATAGACCCTGGACCCTGGCAGCTAAGTTATGTTATTTTCATTAAACCATTATTCCTACAGCTGTGTATGCTGATGACACCATTTACTACATTTTTTTTCAACAATAACTACCTGGAGCATGAATTTCTCTTAACACTTTTCTGGGTTTTTTTTTTGTTTGTTTTGTTTTTTGTTCTTTTTTTTTTTTTTTTTTTTTTTCCTAATGTGTTGCTCTTTTCAACAGTTTCCTTATTAATGGTTGTAACTTTCACATCCAGGGATCCCAGGACAGATACCTATTTCCACTAGAAAGGAACTGCTTTTTAAAAAAAAGTATCTAAATATGCTTATACCCTAAATGCTCCACTTATTCCTATTCATATGTTTAGATTTGATCTGTCAAGTACCTTTGAGACAACAGAAAAAAAATGTTTCCAGACTTATTTCGGATAAAAACCTCTACTTTTTTTCATGAAGAAAATCACTCAAGAAGCAAGAGACTAAAGTATTCCTTTTCTTTTAGATTATTTAAACTCAGTGGTAAAAGCCGTTATGTACAAAAAATTATTCACTCTAAAACACTGAAAAGAAGTATTCTTTTTTTTCCCCCAGTTCTGTGACTGTCACAATTAAAAATAAACCTTTTGTTTTCCCTACATATCAATAACTTACTATTTTGAGACGTTAACTACATGGTATCTACTGACAGTTTTGCCAAGTTCAGCTCACAATTGGACCTTTGAAATTTGATATAACTTCAGTGTGTCGGTAATGATATCGGTAATATTGGAATATCAGTAATTTTAAAATGAAACCTATATGTTCACAATTCAATCAGAACAAGAAAGTATGGTTTTATCTCTGGCAGCCTAGTCAAAATAAAATGCATGCAAACTATGAGCCGTTTGAAGAACTCAGTTTCTTTCATGTCGCCTTTTACTATTTAGTGCTTCTCATCAAGTCACCACAGATTACCACATTATAAGCCAAAATGGTTGTTTCTGGTTGTCATCCCATTACCTATGGCAGAAATTGCATGGTTAAAGCAGTCAGTTAACTAAACTGGTAACCCCCTTAATAAGCCTGAATGGAGTAAAATCTGGGAAGATCAATAACTTGGCTATCTAAAATACATTTAATGAAAGTTATGAAATAGAGACGTTTCTAAATCCAGTCCTTTGGGATTCCTTATTTGGAGTTCAGAGGGCAGGAAAAGGATGAAGAAGTTTCCAGAGTAAATCCTGTGGATATTTCTGCTTCTGATTGGTGGTCAACAGATTACATATACACTTTGTACTTCCCTACAAGCTTCTACCAGACATCTTCCATCGTGGTTTCACGAGTGTCCCAAGTAGTAGAAATTTTGCTCATGTTCACAGTATTTCTGTAAATGTGATGTTGGAGGTATGGGCAGATAATGACAATAAAAGGCTTAGTGCAAGTTACGCAATAAATATTCCCACAGCTTTTCCCTCATGGCTCTGTATAACTTTTCCGCATGCCTTTTTTCCTTCTCAAGTAGCTCAGTTCTCTCCTTGCCATTGAACTTAAATCGGAGTAGAAGATAAACTAAGCAGGAAAATGCTTAGAAGGCACATGGGAAAAAGAAACTCTGAGGGAACACAAAGGGATAGCATTAGTCGGGGAACTGCTTACTCTCTCTGTGGGAAGATGGTGGTTCCTTAGATATTAGCAAATCTAAAGGCAAATAGGTCCTCACCAAAAGCAGTGAACAGAAAGGGTGAAATATTCCATTGACTTGCATGTAAGTTGGAGGTGACTGGCAATTACATTCAAGGGGGATGTGAAAAAGGGATTGGGGGACTGTGTCTTTTAATTTTATGGGAAGTCTGAGTCTTTGAAGTTGGCGGAGAAAACATTAATAATTAATAATATCCTCGTGCTTCAATGAGAATATTA